>NC_080790.1:17068967-17223967 GCF_028018385.1 Neofelis nebulosa
ATGTTTATGAGAGGACCTTATAGTTCCTTCCCATGATGTGCTGTCCAGAATGCAGCCACAGGCTCTCCCTGGCCTGCCATCACCTCCCCTTCTGTTGTGTTAGCTCCCTCAGGGCCCTGCCATGAAGACTGTATGAACAGTTCAGAATAATTTACTTTCTGACTACTTCACTAACGTTGAGGACACAATCTCATGAGTGTTTGAAGTTGTGTCTGTGGTCTGTGGAGCGTAGTTATGACTACATTGGAAAAGGACTTCTCTTTGGTGATACTAGTGCCCCCAGATAAAAGATCATGCTAAGAAGCTCTCAATTAAGCCAGTTCTTGTTGATAATGTTGAGTTGGCTCTTTACTTTACCTCTCATTTAAATCTAATCCTATCCAATTTTCTTTTGTGATTGCATATAGTGGAAACAGGACACGGTAGAGTTTTTGTGCTCAAGAATTTTGTGGAGAGTCAAACAAATAATAAGGAATTCAGTAAATTGTGTTAATCATGAAGAAGAAAGTAAAACAGGGAGATGATGATATAGAGAGTTGAAGAAACTAGTTTGTCAGTTTCAAGGAGGTGACTTTTGATGTAGTCTAGAATAACCAGAACCTAACTGGATCCTAACTTAATTTGGGGGGGGGGGTTGGGGAAGTAAACTGACAGAGTCCTTCAAAATAAACTGCTATGGGCAAGGCCAAAACTCCTGTTTCTGGTGCATTCTTGGAATTGTAGTTTTTCATATACCAGATGCCTTTTCAGTAGGGCATGAGGTAGTTAGCTGAAAGCCTACTTGAAATGTTGGATTGGATCAGAGTTTTTATGCACTTCAACCTACTTTCCAACCTGCTTTCTAACTTTTCAGTTAGACGGAAAAAAAATCTATATTCAAAAAATGGTAGAAATATAGTTTATACATTGTGAAATGTACCATAAAGGAAAATTAGAGTATAAACTTGGGATATGTAACAGAGAACGAATTTTTATCCTAAATGTCAAGGAATATTTTCCCAAATGATGTAATTTGAGCTAAAGACTAAAATTTGTGTAGGTATTAACCAGATGTTTTGTGTGGGGTGGAAACAGGAAGCCTTCCTGGTAGAAGAAACAACATTATCTAAAGATCCTAGAACAAAAGAAAAAAGTTCTGTTTAGGAATCTGAAAGGAAATATCAGACAGGGAGGGTGCCAGATGAGTCTGGCGAGTTGAGCAGGTGCCAGGATATGTGGAATCTTATAGGTAATGTGAAATTAATTGATTTTTCATCCTAAGAGCAATGGGAAGTCACTGAATTTTCACCTGAGAAGTCACAAGTTCATTTGAATGTAAAAGGTCATTCTGGGCAAGAGAAAAGTAGATGTGGGAAAACCAGTAAGGAGACCACCTATACTGTCCAAGCCAGAGATCATGGTGCCTTGGGCTAGGAGTATGGCAGCTAGTATGGCAGCACAGAAGTGGAAAATTGAACATATTAATGATCTGTTTACCAGGTTAAACCCACAGCACTTGTTAATGTGCTAGAATATAGCAACTGTGAGAGAAGGAAGTATCAAAGTTGATTCCTTACTTTTGTTTCTTTCTTTTTTAAAATACCACTGCAAAGATGGTAGTTCTTTGATAGAAAATAGGCAGGTATAGAGAATAAACTTTGGTGGAAGGAGACAAACTAGATATACTGTCTACTGACAAATAACGAATGAATTAGTCTTGACCTGTTCAAGGATGAGAAGAAGAGGAATGGTGTAGAGGGATATTATTCATGTGGTTATGTGGCCATTGAAGAAATTCTTCAGACTAACAGAAGACTAGTGGAAAATTTCTTAGAACAATGTGTTCTACCTCCCAGAAGAAAATTTAAGGGCACTGGTTGTCATTCTCTTTAGAGTGAAAGAAGATTTTACTTTATAAAACAGGAACAAAAATGATAAACGGAGAAAGAGTAAGGTGATTTTGTTGGAGAAGCAACATGGTAAATGAAAAGAGAGAGGTGAGATGAGGAAGAATTGGGAGAAGGTTAAGAACACAAGAGGGTAATGAGGTCATGAAAAATAAGTATGATTTGCAACAATTTAATCTGTGGTATAGATAACACATTTGAGAAGACCTCTCAAAATGTGGGACAATAGGGTAAATAAATAAAAATAAGAATAATAAAAATATAAATATGGTGGACAGGGAATAAACAACACAAGAGGAGACTAATCAATATCCAAAAATAAAACGGGGAAAAATCCAACAGACATATATTCTTTTCACCTGAAGATGTATATCCTTTTCAGATATATATATCTTTTCAGAAGATATATTCTTTTCACCTGTATGTAGAATGAAGTATCTCACCACATTGCAGGCATGATCATTTAAGGAATATACCTATACAGGTAATAACAAAAATCTAAATTAAAATAAATATAAATAGATGTTATTCTCATAAGCATTCAATAAGGGGGAAAAAGCAAAACTGGAAATACAGCGTTTTAAATAGAAACCAATTTCAAGGTAGGCTCAGTTTTTTGTTCAATAACACCAACTGTCAGAAGGTAACAGATGAAAATCTATAGACTTTTGAATTTTTTTGTGATTTAAGAATATTTTACCCAGTTTACTTGTGTTTTTTTTATGTAACAAAAATAGAAAAAAAACATTTCAGCTATGCAAAGACTCAGCTCTGCCAGCAGCCAAGTATGATCAACACATACAAACACACACACACACACACACACACACACACACACACACACACGCATGCATACACATGCATGTGCTCCTGAATTTATAGTCTTCTGATGGGGAGATAAGGAAAAAGGAAAAAAAGAAGCAAAAGGTTAAGAATGTAGATACTATAAAGAGGTAGAATACAGCCCATTTAAAAAGTAAAAATAAATATTTTATAACTCTAGTTTTTTTTTAAGTTTATTTACTTATTTTGAGAGAGAGAGCAAGAGGGAAAGGGGCATAGAAAGAAGGAGAGAGAGAGAGAGAGAGAATCTGAAACAGGCTCTGCACTGATGGTGCAGAGGCTCATGTGGGGCTCGAACTCATGAACCATGATATCATGACCTGAACCAAAGCCTGACGCCCAACTGACTGAGCCACCCAGGCACCCCTATAACTCTAGTTTTAAAATTTAATGTAAATTTTTTTAAAAAAGATTGCATATTAATGAAATTAAGAATAAAATGGTTATCAGTTCCCAGATTACTGACAAAGGGTAGTAGGAATTTAGGAAAGCACAAAACTGTGGTATAAAAGGGTGGAACTTTAGTCTTTTCATTTTGTCTTAACTATAATATGAAAAACATGATTAAAGTGATGAGACTTGATTTTTCTTTTCCCCTCCCTTTCTGGAGCATGATTAACCCTGCTCTGCACATCCATCACATTCCTCTATTTACATCCTAAATTAATTTAGAATTTTAGGGTGTGCCTGGGTGGCTGAGTTGGTTAAGTGTCCAACTTCAGCTCAGGTCATGATCTCATGGTTTGTGAGTTCGAACCCCATGACAGGCTCTATGCTGACAGCTCAGAGCCTGGAGCCTGCTCTGGACTCTGTGTCTCCCTCTCTCTCTCTCTGCCCATCCCCACTCACTCTCTCTCTCTTTCTCTCAAAAATAAATAAAACATGAAAAAATTTTTAAAAAATTTAGACTTTTAGGAATTTCTTGACTCATTTTCAGCTGTGCTTATCTAAAGCTGAAAGAGAAAAATATATGTGAATGCAACTTATATACTATGAGGCCACACACAAGCACAAGACTTTTATATTATTAAGAAAACAAGTTATTTCCACACAAATGGCAGTGAAATGAGGTCCTACACCTCCTATGCTTGTGCTGATGTTTTGTACCTAAAATACAAAAAATATACATTTGTGCTGTTTTAATTTATTTGTGTTAGTTTCGGCTCAGTATTCCCCCCCACGAAGGTCTCATCAGACTTTGGCTACATCCCTCTTCGCTTTGCACCATCTGGGGATTTGGCCAACAGCCACCTATGCCTTCATCTAAGCTAGTGTTTTGCAAACAGTTCATTTGAGGACCAAGATCACAGATTTGACATGTTTTGAATAATCACATGCATCTTATAAATTTAATATTTTTCTTTAACATTTTCACTTTTTTACTTATATAAATTTATTTTTAAAAAATTTTATAGCATGAGTTTGATGTACGAGATACCTACATACAGAAGCTAAATAAAACTGTCTTGAGTGAAACTCTCGTGGTATTGTAATACCATCCTTCAGAACTGATAATATTTATTCTTGTCATCTATAGAGTGGTGGCTACATTCATGATCAAATGTTTTCCTCATCTGTGATGCCACTTTCTGTGCTACAGCCAAAGGCCAGAGCTCTGGATGATGTAGGAAGCCATAATCTGAGCCGGTTGACTGATATAGTGAAGGCTGTATAAAAGTCCTTTCACTCAGAAGCATTTTTCAGTCTTGACATATTTGCTTGGCTTTAAAAAGTTCAGATTATTTTAGGTAGTTAATTTGGCTCTTTGATTAGTATCTGACACTAAAATTATCCCAACCCAACTTATATATGATTTCACATTCCGACAGTCTTTTCAGAGTCTATAAATATTCTGATTCAGGTGCAAATATATTTGGAGTATGTCATCAGAATCTATTTGGATTTTCAGCTAAAAAATTCTAGATTCAATAATTGGCCAAATTCATTAGTGGTTTTGACCAGTATGTACATCATTCTATGCAATTAATAAAGATAATATATATTTAATCTTTTATGCTGGCAAGCACTTAGAAGGAAGAGAATTTTTTTGTTTGTTTATTTTAAATTCTCTTTCCTCACAAACTCTCTTATCCTCATTTGTCTATAAGTAATTATTAAGGTAAATTTCTTGAATATAATTTCTTTAAGACGGATTTAATTCTTTCATAGGATAGCAATGGTAATTTCTAATGTGGAGATCAAAATTACAAGAGCTATTCATATTCATTCTCCAGGACGCCATCTGATCACCAGCTGGGGTCAGGATGAAATTTTTCTGGCCAGAGAAAGGTGTCATATAATTCACTAAAATTGGTGCCGAATGCAAACACTTCTCTCAGACCCAGCAGGTGTGGGCTACCAGTGATGATGCATCATCCTATTTGTCTACAGCCTTCTTTTCTCTTTACCTATTGCCCCTTCCTCTACCTACTTCCTTTCTCAGTGCCTCTTTTATGTATTACTTTTCTTCTTCATATTCTGCTCCTTTTCTCTGCCTCTTTACTAGTGAATTGTATATGCATCTGGGCTTAGGACCCTATCAGAAGCTATGTCTGTCCCTTCACCCCTCTCGGCGTGTTGGCCACCTACACCCTCTTGTCATCGTTTCTTCTGCACAGTCATTAATTAGGACATTCATTGATGTTCTGCTTCAAATTGCAGGAGCCAGCTGCTGCTTTGACAATGTTGCCAATGAGGGTATAAAATGGAAAATGACAAGTTCTATCCTATCTAACAAGAGACATTAGCTTAAACAGAGTTTTTCGGATCTTGGTTTAGAGGTCGATTTCAGGGAAAACATTTTCTGATAGGACTGATGTTTTCATAGTACATAAAGATAAATAGCCCAAGTTCTATATACATGCAACATAAATTAAATCCATTTTAACGTAGACTATCTTATGTTTCATCACATGCTTTATGTGGTACTGAGATATTTGGCGTATTACATTTCACAGATTACATTTCAGATATCACTGATGGAGAACAACAGCTAAGATAGGAATAGTAATAATAGCAGCAGTAGCAGTACCACTAGAAGTAAAAACTACCTTTTTGTTTGCAGAGTTTCTTCAACATTTAATATATCTAAGTTAGCCAACACCTGATAAGCATTTGCTATGTGTCTGGGATCGTGGTTGTTGAGCCATATGATACATACTTTTTGTACATCAAAAATGGCCGACTATCAGGCAGTTCATGTAGTTCAGCAGTTTCCCTTTTAATTCTCACAACAAAGCTGTGAGGAAATACTATTCTTGTTCTTTATTTGATGACACTGAGGACCAGATCAGAGAATATGTGGGGAGTCAAGACTTCAGACTGGAGTATGAATTCTCCATACTGCTACACAAAGTTCACCCCGATCTCATTTTGTGATTTTTGTGTTTCATTTTGGTTAACAAAAAGTTTCAGGGGAGAACTCAGTGTCCTCTGTGTGCTGCTGATCCAAAAGCCTGTAGATCATGAACATGAGTTGTTTTCATTAGTTCCTGACCAGGATGTTTTTCTTCTCCCCTTGAAAATACAAGGTCTGGGCATGAATGTTATAACCACAGAGTCATTTACTAGAGCCATGTTCACTTACTTCAAGGATTCCTAGGAGTAGAGGCACCATTGTGAAAACAAAGGTACTTGCTCCCCTCATATCAGACAGCCAGCCAGCAGACAAGCTACAGGTGTATTAACATCACCTTCAAGGGCCAGAGCAAGCAAAGCCTCCATCCTGGAACACCTTACATCAGTGTCACCGGTGAAGACAGCTCCCGGAGAGCAGTTCCTTCCAGACTCAAAAGTCTGTGACCATCCCTGTTGTCCTTGCTGGGTATTCTTTGCCCAGTGAAATAATTAGAATTTGCAAACCATCAACACAGAGAGTTAGAAAATATTTGACTGAAGTATTTACGTACATACCACTGAAGCTCAGATATGTTTAGATGGAACCAGGACTGGAACCTACCAGGGTCCAGAAACAATGGCTTTGGGGTTGGAGTTTTCCAAGTGCTTTAATGGCAAGCCCACAATTCTAATTGTTCACTTGTAAAGGAAACACTCGTATTAAAATCTCCTGTACTGTTATCATCGCTTCCCGGGCCATATCACTATCATTCCATACCACCCCAGCTCTTCATCCTGAGTGAGTCAAGAACTCTAAATTGACAGGATATCCTTCCATTACAATTTCAATCACTGCATCACTGTGGCTGAACACCTAGACTGTTCATGATTTTTGTAGCATCCTCAGTTTTCCAGATGAATAATAAGTATAATTCGTCAACTATTTCAGAAAAACCCATGTATTCTTTTTATTTTTTTTCCTTGGGAAACAAGAAATCTATTTGCTTTTGCATGGTATATGGCAGTCAGAAGTACCTCATTCATTCACTTTTTATTCATTTGATGCATGAAAAAAAGGCATTAAATGTATTTCAGCGTGTCACCTCAAATTCTGTGCAGCCAACAGTGATGAATATGCTCAGTTCCTCAGCTGGGGTACTGTTTCATTTTTTCGTGACAATATCATTTGACAAGCCAATTCTGCATTGGCAATATTGTATCATATTTTTGTCTGCATGTAAATTATGTTGACAGTCTCATAAACATAAATTGGCAGGGATACTGTCCCAAAGCAATGTTTGTTAAAATACACTAATGGAATAGAATAAATAAATTTTTCCAAAGCATTAATAACGCAGTGGTGTGTCACTACATTGTGCAAGAAGGTCTACAGAATATGTTACTGTCTATGCTAAATTAATACAGTATATATTTCTTAACATATTTCATTCCATCTCATGCTTATGTTTATTGATTAGTCATCCCATTTCATGGAGCTTTGTGTAGTAATGATCACAACCTTGTGATACTTTGTAAAAGTCAGCATTGTCTGGGACAGATAGCTATAATTGAGCATGTGTGCAAGGTGTAATTTAAATCCTGCATTGTTACATTACTTTGTTCTTGACTGTGCTTCCTTTTCATCACCTGCCAACCTAAAGAGATGCTTTTAGCTGGCTTCTACTCTGGTGGAACAGACAGATGCTAGAGATTTAGAAGAGGTATCTAGAACACTAAGCAGACTAGGTGTAGGTTTTATTAATTTATTTTTGAGATCAACAATGAGAAATTTCACTTCCAGGTATTTGTGGACAGATAGCATGGATCATTTTGGAAAAGTAGGGACTATTCCATACTTTTAGTTCTTTCACTTGCTAGCAGTATAACCTTTGGCAAGATATGAAAAAAATCTCTACGTCTCAATTACTGCACAGTAGGGATAATTACAAATAACAACAGGTGTTATGAGGATTAGATGTTGAATGTAAAGTAATTGATATGATCTCTGGCTTATAACAGGCATCACGAGATGGTATCTGACCATGTAGAATAGAGGGAAAGGAGCAGAAGAGATCCAATGAGAGAAAAACAAAGACAGAAGCAAAGAAAGAAAATGAATTTAACCATATTCTTTGATGAAACAGAGGATGCCGTGTCTTCAAAAGTGTAAGTATTTGGTATGGGGAGAAATGGGTACAATTTGGAATTTCTACACATGTATTCAAGTCAAGGTATGCATCAGATTTCAAGGGTACTCTGTGTGTCTCCCTGAATGGCAGTGCATACGACTCTCTTCTAAGTTTCCTCTTTCCTATTGATTAATTCCTATTTTCTTATTTCATCTTTTGATCTTTGGAGAGTAAAGATTAACCGAGAAGTAGAAGCTGAGATTCCATTGCTCAAGAAGAACTAGAATCCACTGAGACAAGAACATTAGGAAAAGCATTAGGACGGGTCCCTAAAGGCCATACCACTTGATCAGTGTTGGGGAGAATCCTTGTGTGGATTCCCCAATGCCTGCTTCTGGAGCTTCATCCAGTCTCTCTCAGCTTTTACTTTGAAACCTCATGTGAAGCATCCTATAAACTATTCATCCAGAAGTCCACACACTTGGACTTGGGTGCTAAGCAAAGAAGGTTAGGCAGACATAGCTTCTGCCGTCAGATGTATAAATCAGAGCCCAGTAAATACATAGGTTTTATTGTGTTTGAAGTCCACCACTCTTACTGATTAACCATAAGGACACAAGCCCCCATCTTCGTGTTGAACTTAAGAGATTTTATTGAAGAAGTAAAATCTAAGAATTGCTTTTAAAAAATTAAGCAATAAGCCATGCAACAAATTATGAGTGACCATTTACTAAGATGGTAGCTGTAAGAGAGAAAGCAAATACAGGGACAGGCAGTGTTTTGGGAAAGTAAGAGGTAAGAGTTTTGTAAACTTAAACAGCAGGTATTATTGGTCATAATACTTATAAAGCATTATGCTAGATCTAGGGTAAATAGCAAAAAAAGTTCCATATATCCTCTCTGATCTCCAGGAGTTTACAATTTATTTGGAGACAGAAGACTCATATATAAGCGAGTTCTTGATGTGAATATGAGAAGTGAAACCCCAGTCGATAATACAAGCTAGAATGGTCTGTGTCGTGAATGGTGTAGCATGCCTCTGAGATTCTGCTTCTTTAGGACTCGTTCTTCAAGAGTATTGCCCTCTGATAGCTCACAAATTAGTATTCCCCAAGAATTTCCCTTGGCCTGAGGTAGTTACCTTACCCAGGGTTATTCCCTCTGCCAAGGGGTAATACTCATCCACTGAATGGTTGATGGAGGATTGATGTACAAAGCCCCAGCCCCCTTCTCTAGATTAATTATGTCTATGAAGGGCCACTGTAACTGAAAAAAATGACATGGGACTGGCTAGAGCTTAGGTTGCAATGCATCACCATTCTGCATTTTTCTATGCCTGATCCTGCTTTCCTCACTTGGCTACATTTTTGGTTCCTAAGAGCCCTTCCTAATAAGCCATTTGTACACAAAACTCCATCTTAGTCTGTTTCCTGAGAAACCTAATCTACCTACCACAGCCTGTGTGTTTTAAGGTTCAAAGAGTGGTGCAGATAATAAGTGCTATAGGAATATTTAGAAGAGAGAAATCTCTACTTTTTGTGTAATTGATTATCGTATTTCTCCAAACTTGCAAAGTGCTTGTTACATGGTCAGCCCTATAGAATTTTGTGACATGAATGGCTTGTGTGCTGAAGAAAATTGACTAGATGTTGACAGACAAAAGGGAGAATAACTACAAAGTGATTGACTTGGGTAGCGGAAAGAATATTTTATCTTTCTCAAAAATAAATAATTGAACCAAGGAAGAGAATTTGAACTGCTTGTTCTTTTCTGTGTCCTGTTTCAGAGTGTTTAATCGACTAGAATTTATGGAACTGAATGAAGTGTAAGTTCAGGGTTCATCGTATCCGTGTGATATCTGCCCTTAACACTCACTGAAGAATTATATTTTTAAAAAAGTCACTTTTGGATCCCATCTCCTGCACTTGGTGGTGTTATAAACCCATCTCTCCTAGGGAGTTCTAAGGAAGTTTTAAAGACTATTTATCAACTATATAGATATAGATAGTAAAATAGATAGTAAATAGGTATAGACATGGGTGCAAAGAAATAGACTTTCTAATTATTGTACAGTGTGTGAGAACATGTTAGCAAAAACTTCCTAGAGTACAATTTGTAGCTAAAATGTACTAGCCCTTTGATACAATTCTATATTTGGAGACTTATTCTAAGAAAGTAATTAAGATATATGCAAAACTTAACCTCAAAGTTGATTATTACAACAGTATTTATGATAGCAAATAATTTCTAACAATATCAATGACACACAATTGAGAATAAGTTAAATAAATTATTTTATTTTTCAAAAAGGAGTATTTATCCATTAAATCAATGCTAGATGGATATTTATTGACTCAGAAAGATAGTCATATACATTTAAAGAGGATAAAGCCCTAACCATAGTGTAATACCATTGTTTTGCTTATATAATGATCATGTATATGGTATACATATGTATGTTTCTAGGTATTTTTATGTGTGTGTGTGTGTGTATATATATATATATGTATATACATATATACTATATATACACATGCTGTACACACTATATACATATACACATTTATGTCTCTTTATATATATTTATATATCTGTATAATTTTTAAAGGCTCAGAGGAAATATATAAGAATAAGTATATTAAATATATAATAAATAGTGGTTATTCTTGAGTAGAAGGACCGTGAATTATTTTTTATATATTTATATTTTCCTGTTTTACCTTTCTGGAATCCCCCTTGTCTTATTATTTTTCCATCTGGACTAGAGTCTCTGCTCTTTTACTTAACCACTGTCATGACAATATGCTAAACTAATTTGTGATTATATTTATCATATACACGTGATAAACTCTCACTGTGGTTGACTCAAACTGTAGAGCTTTGTGGTTCTATATATAATAGATATATAGCTATAAATGATAGCTTATATAGATATAAGCTAATAACAGCTTGACAGATTGCTACCCTAGGTCAGTTGGAACCACTAGTGATGGAGGGTCATCCCCATTAATACAACCATCTCACTATATATATCCATTGAGCCCTCATTCCCATATTCCACATAAAACCTTTAAACTTGAGCTCCACATTCTGTTACTGTTCTCAATCTCGTAGTCAATCTACTCTCCAGGTTGTTAGAGAAAATAGAAACCATTGGATAGGAATATTAGCATCATAAGTAAGTCATATCTATATGTCTGCCTCAATCTGTTACCTTTTTCTCTTCAGTTCCACCCATTACAGTGGAACTCAAATTCTTGGATCCAAATCCAATTCTTGGATCCATCCCTTCACATATAATCAAGGACAGTACACAATATTCTGCCTGTTTTCTACTTAATCTCCTAGATATCTTTCTCCACTGTCTCTATAACACCCTCCTTTCTGGCCTTAATTTGATCATCCTATTCACACTGTATAAAAAGATGTTCATATTATGGGAATTATCTTGAATTTATACAAGGTCAAGAAAGCAATATCTTTTTGTACATAAAGAAGGTACAGAGAGTAATATATGACAATATGTATGTACGCACTTACCAGAATTAACTTATTTCAACATGTTGCCATATTTGCTTCAGATTATTAAAAAGAAAAAAGAAAAAATAGTGAAATTGGACCTCTATCTTGTATTATACACAAAAATTGACTCAAAATGGATTAAAGACTTAAACATAACATCTAAACTATAAAACCTTTAGAAGAAAACATAGGGGGATATCTCACTGACTATACTGTGTATGTGAGGATTTATTTATGAGCTCTCTATTCTGTTCCAGTCATTTATGTGTCTGCTTTTTTGTCAGTACCATACTATTCTGAGTATTATAGCTTTACAATATAGTGTGAAATCAGGAAGTGTCATACTTCAGTTTTGTTCTTGTTCAAGATTGTTTTAGATATTTGGGGTCTTTTGTGAGATTACACAATAATTTTAGACTAGACATCCACATGCAAAATAATGAAATTGGACCCTTATCTTACACCACACACAAAATCAAGTCAAAATAGATTAAAAATTTAAACATAATAACTGAACCATAAACTCCTACAAGAAAACATAGGGAAAAGCTGTTTGAAGTTGCTTTTGGGAGTGATTTTTTGGATTTGACATTGAAAGCAAAAGCAACAGAAGCAAAAATAAAGAAGTGGGACTACCTCAAACTAAAATGCTTCTGCAGAGCAAAGGAAATGATAAATTGAAAAGGCAACATGATAGACAATATTTGCAAGCTATATATCTGAATATATACAGGACTCTTAAAAGTAATAACAAAAAAATCTATTAAAAAAAAGTACTGAAATAGACATGTTTCCAAAGAAGATCTACAAATGGCCAGCAGGTATATGAAAAGATGCTTAGCATTATTGGCCACCAAAGAAATGCAAATCAAAACCACAACAAGATATCACCTCACACCCATTAGGATGGCTATTATCAAAGAGTCGAAAGTTAACAGTTTTGGGCAAAGATGTGGAGAAAAGGAGCCCTTGTACACTGTTGGTTGGAATGCAAATTGGTACAGCCATTATGGAAAATAGTACGGAGGTTCCTCAAAAAATTGAAAGTAGAACTACCATATGACCCAACAGTCCCATTTGTGGATATATATTCAAAAGAAAATCAGTATCTCAAAGAGATACCTGCACTCCCACGTTCATTGTAGTATTATTCACAATAGCCAAGATATGGAAACTATCTGTGTCCATTAGCCTATGAATGGATAAATATATATAAATATATAGATGTATAATATATGTATATATCTCACACATATATACAAATATACTTATAAATATATATGTGATATATATTTAGATAGCCTTTAAAATTAATATTTAGATTTTTAGCCTTTAAAAAGAAGGAAATCCTTCCATTTGCAATAACATGGATGAACCTAGACAACATAATCCCAAGTGAAATAAGCCAAACACAGAACAACAAATACTCCATGATCTCACTTATATGTGAAATCTGAAGGAAAAATAAAAAAAAAGAAGAAATCTAATTCATAGTAACAAAGTAGAATGGTAATTACCAGAAAGAGGCTACGGTGTGGAGGAAAAGGGGAAATTAATAAAAATAAGAAAAAGAAAAGAAAGTACATAAAAAGAAAAATGGTGGTTACCAGGAACTGGAGACACAGGGGGTATGAAAGTTATTGTTTAATGGGAACAGAGTTTCAGTTTTGTAAGATGGAAAGACTTCTAGAGATGGGTGGTGGTGGTGGTTGCACAACTATATATATATATATATATAATATATATATATATATATTATATATATAAATATATATATTATACAAATCTTATATATATAATATTTATATATTTTATATATAATATATAATATTTATATATAATCTAATTAAAAATAACATGAAAACTCAGAAGGAAAAGATTACCATTGATATGGGTTACTATCAAAGGAAAAAATAACACTCTGTAAACCATTATTCTTGAAACTAATTTATGAGAATATGTGAGAAATATATGAGAACTCTTTGAAACCAAAGCATGACTTTATAAGAACTGAACAGGCTGAAATGAAAAGGAAGCAGACTAAAATGAAAGGGTCCAGCTGAGATGATGATGATGGCAGCTACAGCAGTTATAGCAACAGCAAAGTAATGCCAAGAATAATGCTCACTGTTTAAATTGACTACTATGAGGACTTCAGGATGAACCAATGCATGACGCCCTTCTCTACTCAGGTCTGAACCAATTGTTAAATTAAAAAAATACATATATTAATACAGGTAGGAGGCTAAAATATCACTTTTCTTACAGACAAAACTGATAACAGAGACTGTAGCTTTCATTTAGAGGCAAGGGCATACGAGCACTAATAGTGGAGCTCAGAATTAGACTCACCTAGACAATAGTTCAGGTTCCAGGAAGACCTGTAAACACTGAGATTACTGCCTGGCAGGGAGCAGTCAAGAGTAGGTAGACTTTTCAAGCAGGCAGCTTGTCCATCAGTTGATGAATGGATAGACAAAATGTGCTAGATCTACACTTCAATATTATTCAGCCATAAAAAGGAATGAAGTACTGATCCATGATACCACATGGATGAGCCTTAAAAATATGCTAACTGAAAGAAGCCAGACACAAAAGGCCACATATTATATGATTCCACTTATATTAAATGTCCAAAGAGGCCACTACATAGGGATTGAAAATGGTTGCCAAGGATAGGGGCAAAAGGAACTAGAGAGTGGATGCAAATGGGTTTGAGGTTTATTTTGGGGGTGATGGAGTATTCTAGAATTAGATAGTGGTAATGGCTGCACAACCTTGTGAATATGCTGGAAAGTATGGACTCATACATTTTGAAAAGTAAATTTTATGGTATCTGAGTTGCATCAACAAAAAGAGGAAGAAAGTCTTAAAACCACATCATACTGTTCAAAAACAAACTTTCTAGGGGCTCCTGGGTAGCTCAGTCAGTTAAGCATTAGACTCTTGATTTTGCCTCAGGTCATGATGTCAGGGTCTTGAGCTCGAGCCCCATGTAGGGTTCCGTGTTGACAGTGTAGAGCCTGCTTGGGATTCTCTCTCTCCCTTTCTCTCTGACCCTACCTGCTTCTCTCTCTCTCTCTCTGTCTCTCTCTGTCTCTCTCTCTCTCTCTCTCTCTCTGTTTCTCTCTCTCTCTCTCAAAAATTAATAAACATTAAAAATACTTTCTAAATTGATGAGCTACCTAAAAACCAATTTTACATAGTTTTTCTCATCAAACATCTGAAATTCTCCATGGAAGTTCTCCAAGCAAGTTACAAGATATAAATGACCAGCTCAAACCCTGAGAAATTCTCTCTGCTGTAAGTTAGGAAGACCTGAAGAATAAGAAAGCAATGTATGCTATAAGAGATGTAATCTTTAGTCATTGTTAATCAAATGTCAGCAAGAACTGTAAACAACCCAATAAGGCAACAAATATTTGAACATGAAATAGAAAGTATGAAACAGTAAATGATTTCTTCCAGTCTTGGAATTCTTAGTTTACTCTTAAAACATTAAACTCTCTTAGAGTTTAGAAGTATTCATAGTTTCCTGTTAGAAGCATTAAATATGAAGTTTTCTTTTTTTTAAATTTTTATTTATTTTTTTTTAATTTTTTTTTTTTTAATGTTTTTTATTTATTTTTGGGACAGAGAGAGACAGAGCATGAACGGGGGAGGGGCAGAGAGAGAGGGAGACACAGAATCGGAAACAGGCTCCAGGCTCCGAGCCATCGGCCCAGAGACTGACGCGGGGCTCGAACTCACGGACCGCGAGATCGTGACCTGGCTGAAGTCGGATGCTTAACCGACTGCGCCACCCAGGCGCCCCATAAATTTTTATTTATTTTTGAGAGAGAGAGAGAGAGACAGAGTGCAAGTGGGGAAGGGGAGGAGAAAGAGGGAGACACAGAATCTGAATCTGAAGCAGGCTCCAGGTTCTGAGCTTTCAGTAAAGCCGGATGTGGGTCTTGAACCCATGAACTGCAAGATCATGACCTGAGCTGAAGTCAAATGCTTAACTGACTAAGCCACCCAGGAGTCCCTAAATACGAAGTTTTCACAGCGAACAAAGGGGAAATCCCATGTGGGCATTGCCCAGCAAAGTACATTACAGGCTGGCAGCCACAACCTTTGATGTCATACACCTCAAATTCCAGATGTTATTCTGATCTCCCAGAATTTATTTTTCCCCTCAAGATTCCTAACCTAATGAACCAGATATTGGGAATTTAAGGTGGCCCAAGAAATAACACTCTCCCTTTCCACTTGAGTTTGAACCAATGAGTCAAAAGAAAAAAAAAAGCTGTTCAAAAACAGTAAGGCAACTACAATAACACAATTATTAAAAACTTAAAGTTTAGCTGATAGCAGTCAAGAGCCCATGCTGCTCTCTTCAAGTTGGCAGGGAGATTCCAAAAGGAAGAGAGAAAAAGAAGCTAGGATTTCTTTCATACCACACTTCAGGTAACCTGAAGGGATGAAGCAAATGGGGGAGGAGAAGGATGGGGGGCATCCCTGTTGGATGCCCTTCTAGGGAGAAAATCTGAGCAATGGTGGATGTATGTTTCTTGCTGCACATTTAATGCGCCCAGCTCCATGTGCTTTCTAAATGCTGTTATGTTTAATCCGTACAACTGTATGAGGTAGGTAGTGCTAGAAGTTTCATTTTACAGATAACTGATGCGGAGAGTAAATTATTTGCAAGAGGTCACACACACCTGATCTCTGTGTCACCAAACTAGACTATACCTAGAGCAAGTGTTCTTAAGTAGTGTGCTCTATAGAGATACAATTAAAAAAAAAAAAATTAAAATCCTCACAGAAGACAATAAATGACAGTACTTCCACTGCACAAAATTAAATCAGTGTTGAATAATAAAAACCAGAATGTAAAGGTCACGGAATGAATATGGAGAGAGCAAAGAAAATAGATATGAAAGCAGAGAGCAGACAGCTAACTGATGACTAGTAGGGGTTTCCAGAGAGGAAAGTGGAACAAATGACGGTGAAATTTAAAAAAACAAAAATAACAGAACATTTTCCTAAGATGTAACAATAGCAACAATGACAAAATTTGAAGTCTTCAGATAAAAAGGTTTGGCAATGTTTTGAAGCAAACAGGAATTATATCCAATAACATGTATTGAGCACCTAGTGTTTTGTGGCTGTATTATTTAGTACTTTGATAAAAGGGATAGCAAAATATAGTCCCTGTTCCTCAAAGGGGTAAATGTCTTTTGGAAAAAACACCATAAGGATAGTTCTTTAAAATATGGCAGATTCAACAATAGACACACTAATGATGCAGATTATTGTAGCATCAAAGCAAGGCAAGTGGTTAGTTGGTAGTGTCCATGGTTGGTCTATTGGAGCAGACTTCTAAGAGAATGTAAGACATAAAATTTTAATTATGTCCAAGCACTAGGTACAAGAGAATTGAGATGATATTTATTCAGGACAATATGGGCAAATAAAATAGAAAAAAAAACGTAACATTTGTGTGGGAAAATGTACATAATTTCTTGTTTCTGCATCAAAGAAGTCCAGAGTATGGGTTGAAGAAGTTCAGGGCTAGGAAAGTGGGCAAGAGAGAGTTAGGAGGATGTTACGCACCATGTTACAGGGTGGGATAAGGCGACAAGACATTGTTGAAAGGTTTTCTGCAGGGTCAAAACATGTCATGCTACATCAAACACTTGCTGCTCCTCAGAGCACACACTGGGGGTAAAGGCAAAGTGACTAGTTGAGATGCTGTTACAAAAGTCCAGGTGAGGAAAAATAAGGACCTGGAAGATTGAGAAGAAGGTAGTTACAAGAAAACAGGATGAATGCCAGGGGTATTTAGGAAGGAAAATTGGTAGAATTGGGTAATTTGTTCAAAATTCTGATGGATCCAGTGATGGCTTCCATATTTGTGGCTTGAGTGGCTGGTGGGGATGGCATATACTGAGTGGAGAAATAAAATGTCACTCATTAAATTTCTAATCCTCCCTAGGGGTAACTACAAGTTATTGTTTTATTTTTGATTTTAGGAATTATAAAAATAGAGGTTCATCTCAGGTTTTTTAAAAATCTGAAACTAGTCACTAGGAGAATTACAAGTGTGCCTGTACCCCAAATCCCCAAAGAAGGCTTTTAAAAAATAACTAAAAATAGTCTATCTGGTGAATGACAGAGCTAGAAGAGAAAAGTAGTAAAACCAAACTAGAACACACCCACCTGGAAAACATGAAATAGGGTGACAGAAATAAACATAGAGTTCTGAAAATAAATATAAAACTTTATACCCTTCTATTAAAGAAAAAAGGCTCTCAAATTGGGTCAACAAAAACATGACTTCTGGGTATCATAGCAGCAGCCAGGTCATGCCTGACTTACCTTTCGTCCAATTTCAGTCCAAAGTGTTCAACTCGAGATAAAATCTGGCAGCAACACAGCTGATTGATGAAGTGAGAGGCCTACATTCAGATGCCAATACTATGCCTGCTAGTGGGACATTTGATGAGAGATCCCAGAAACACAAGCCTGAACTGGGCACGCCATTCATTCTGGACCAGAAATTGGCTGCCAAAGTCACCAACCAAACAACATATGCCAAGTTGAACGTATCAGGAACCTTGACTATCCATGCATTTCCCACATCCCTATTCTGGGCACTGGTCAATGTTCTCCATCTCAGTCAATGGCACAATATCCAGCTGTTTAATCAGTTCTTGACACCTTCCCTTTCCTCACACTTCCTTCCCGCCTTTGCAGTCTGTCACCAGACCTAATGATTTTACTCCTGAAGCATCTCTCAAGTTTGACTGCTTTTTTCTGTCTCCAGTGCCATTACCTGAGTCTGGGCTCACCCTGTAACTTCCTAGGCAGTTCCCTAATATCCACTCTCCATGTCTTTCTCTTCCATCTACATATTTTCACTGAATGCCAGGATTATGTTATATGTGCCTGTCAGTCTTTTTGACACAAGAGCTGCCGAAGGGAACAAGAGGAAATCCCTGGTATGATGGAGCCTACCTTTTAGCCAGGGAGATTGACAAACAGCACATGATTACATAACTTACTATAGGTAGTGATATGCTCTGAGGAAAACTAAGCAGGATAAGGGCAGGCACTAATGTCAGTGCCATTTTAGATAGGACAGCTGGGGTAAATCTCTGAGGAAGTGACATTTGAACAGAATGACCCGATGACCCTATTTAGAAATAGAACTGATCTTCTCAGGGGGAAGACTCCCAGGTGTTAGTCTTTAGTAAGAACCAAGACCCTAAGGGGGAGTAAGCCTGCTGTGTGGAGGAGTGAAGAGCAAAATCACCGATTTAGACAGAACTGAGTGAACAAGGGTGAGCAAGGCAGGGACTCGCTCAATCATGCAGGTCATGTATGGAATATGGATTTGGATTTTTCCTTTTCTTTTTCTGAGTGATGTGAAGCATTGGGGTTCAGGAGCGAATGGTCAAGAAAGAATTCTTGAGATGTATTCAGTGCCAAAAGGTGGTATATTAAAGCATGGGGACAGGACCCATGGGCAGAAAGAGCTGCACTGGGGTTGTAAGGAGTGACTCATTATATACTTCCAAGTTGGAGGGAGTTAAGGATAGCATAAGTTTCTAAGGAATTTGGAAGCAAGGTTTCCAGGGCCTTTGGGGGCTAGCTGTTGTTAGAATGAGGTAATTTACTACAAAACTACTGCCCAGTAAACCCTTAGTCCTGAGACCCTTCAGGTGTATATCAGTGGGCCATATGCTTGCAGGATGATTACTAACATATATCTTAGGGGTAGAGATAAAGGAAGTTTCCAAAGGGATTTTTATTTTTTTTAATGTTTATTTATTTATTTTTGAGAGAGAGAGAGAGAGAGAGAGAGAGCAAGGGAGGGGCAGAGAGAGAGGGGGAGACAGAGAATCCCAAGCAGACAATCACATTGTCAGCACAAGCTGGACATGAGGCTTGACCCTACACAGGTCTCAAGCCTATGAACTGTGAGATCATGACCCAAAGGGATTTTCATATATTAAAGAAGACTTACAGAATCCTAGACATTGGGCTAATGTCAAGCTAAGGTTGCCTTTAGCCTCTAGCAAAGTATTAACATTGAGATAGCTGAGTTCCTGGAGGAAGGTCACCCTCCTTGTCCCATTGTCCCAAGTACTTTTCAATGAGCTGTAAGTTGTAAGGAAGTGTGTTTGTTTGTTTGTTTGTTTTTCTTACATCTATTTTACCTTTGTTCTCCACATCACTGAGTGTATGTACTTTTGACCAGGGAGTAAATTATATGATTTATATTTTAAACATTTAAATTTTCAAAGATAACACGGGTCCTTTGTGAAGAAGACTGTGGTGGGAAAGGTGGGAGGGGAGAAATTGTTATGGCTGAAATCTTCCAGAGACATTGGAGGGTGGGTGGGAAGGGGTGCAGTGGGAGTTTGAGAATGAACTCACGAGAGCCAAGGAATCTGAATTGGATGCAGAATGTGAAAGAAAGAGTATTCATGATTGAATGAATGAAAATCAATACTGAATTGGTTGAGCCCTTTATTAACTATAAAACTTAGGAAAGAAGAATTTTGCTGTAGAAGTGGAACGAATTAATGCTGTTTTGAAGGTTTTTTTTTTTGAGACTAGAAGTGTACTAATATTATAATCTGTACATGTCAACTTTCATAGAAAAAGCCTTTTAAAGTGTCTTAATCCACGTCTGTGCTTTATTCAGTGGAGTGTAATGAAAACATTGGGTATTTCTTTTCTGCCTGGTGCTCCTGTGGGTTATAATAATCCTTATTCTGAGTATCAGGACTCTGACATAACATAGGAAAGATGAAGATAAAGGAGAATCTATATACATAGACCAGACCATATCACTTGGCCCACATATTTCCAAATACAGTAATCTGTGTAATGAACACTATGGTTGATATGGGTGAGTTTTGTAGAATTTTGAGTGATTTTTTCTGCTTTTTTTTTTTTTTTACTATTTTGTATTTTTTTTTTTAATTTTCTTTAACGTTTATTTATTTTTGAGATGGAGAGAGACAGAGCATGAACAGGGGAGGGGCAGAGAGAGAGGGAGACACAGAATCGGAAGCAGGCTCCAGGCTCCGAGCCATCAGCCCAGAGCCCGACGCGGGGCTCGAACTCACGGACCGTGAGATCATGACCTGAGCCGAAGTCAGACGCTCAACCGACCGAGCCACCCAGGCGCCCCACTATTTTGTATTTTCTTAATGCTCTAAGTAGTACAATAACTTTGTTGTTCTTATTCAAAAATAATATGTGAATTTATTTTCACTGTTTGAGATCTCGACACTCCTTAAATATTCAGAATCAAGAAATGAAAGTACTCCCTAAGACTTCCCAAAAGATACCTGTGTATATTTCACGATACATTGTCCTGGGTTTTTGTCTATGCCTTTAAATGTGTCTATTAGGGGCACTGGGTGGCTCAGTCAGTTAAGCATCTGACTCTTGGTTTCAGCTCAAGTCATGATCTTGTGGTTTGTGGGATCAAGGTACTGTGCTAGCTCTGCTCTGGTGGCAAGGAACCTGCTTGGAGTTCTCTCTCTCTCTCTCTCTCTCTCTCTCTCTCTCTCTCTCTCTCTGTCTGCCCCTCCCCTGCTCTCTCTCTCTCTCAAAATAAATAAACTTAAAAAATACAAAATAAATTAAAGAAATAAATGTGTCTGTCATATCCTCACCTTAAGTCTTTCTACATATCTGTATATCTTTCTACACACATGTACAAATGCACATTTTTAAAAGCAAGTGAGCTTGGGGCGCCTGGGTGGCTCAGTCGGTTGGGCGTCCGACTTCGGCTCAGGTCACGATCTCGCGGTCCGTGAGTTCGAGCCCTGCGTCGGGCTCTGGGCTGATGGCTCAGAGCCTGGAGCCTGCTTTCGATTCTGTGTCTCCCTCTCTTTCTGCCCCTCCCCCCGTTCATGCTCTGTCTCTGTCTCAAAAATAAATAAAACGTTAAAAAAAAATTTTTTTTAAAGCAAGTGAGCTCATATGTTAGAGTCTGTTATGTTTTGTCCCCCTCCCTGTTTTTATATTATTTTTGTTTCCCTTCCATTATGTTAAAAAAAAAAAAAGTAAGTGAGCTCATAGTATATGTTATTATATAACTTGCAGTTTTCACTTAATAATATGTCTTAGATTTACTTCCCTATTGGAACATATAGTTCTACTCCATTATTAATTAAACAAAAATGAAAATAATAAAAATGGAACAAAACTGCCTCCTAACCCAGAAAATGGGTGAAATGTCACTTATGTAACTATTTCTCTTAAAGTTATTTTGTTTCCTATTATTTGTTAAGACAAGCCATGTTGCAAAAAACATTAACAGTCTAATGTTTATACATATGTGAGTAATGGTTTAGGTTAGTCTACTAGAAACAGTATTGTTAGGTCAAAAAGTGTGCACATTTCAAATCATTATAGATGCTGAGAAGATGCTCTTCAAAAAGATTTACCCATGGAAAGTCCCCTCAACAGTACAGGAGCATATTTCTTTCTCCATAGCTGTGTCATTACCATAAGTTTTTTATGTTTTGTTTTCTTTGGAGGGGGTATGAAGAAAAGTGTGGGAGGGGGATGAATTTAGATTTCCAGAAGCCCCATCACTGTCTCTAAATTTGTTCTTTAATATGGACAGATTTTTCTTCCTTCTTATGTAAAGTACTTTGCAAATGCAGTTTTCAAGGTCTCCCTTACAAATGGGATTGCTGCTTAGATTGCCTTTTCAATCTAATAGCTATTTAAACAACTGTGTAAAACTTTTCAAGCTAACAGATTCTATAGATAGTCTAATTCATGTTTAATTTCTATTTTTGTTGTTTTGCAGTTAGAGAATATGGTTGTATTTTATTGAACTCTTTTTTAGAACCATCATATATGGTTATATGTTTCATGTGCATTTGAAGGAATGTTTATTTTCTTTCATTTATAGGGTATGGTGGCTTATTTCACATGGTAGGACTTTTTATTTGCAAGACTATTATTTTATTTAATCCTTGATATCCATATTTACTTTTACTTATCTATTTGTTTTATCAATTCAGAAAGATGACATTAAATTCTCCTATAGCAGTTATGGATTTTTCAATTTTTTCTTGTATTTTTTATGAGATTTGTTTTAAATATTTCAAAGCAATGTAGTCAGGTGAAAAATATTTTAAAATATTATAGCCTTTTGGGTGGATCGATTTGTATGTGTCACTTGGTCTAGTTTACAGCCTTTGTTACTCATTTAATCTTATGTTAAATCTGTAACATCATCTTTTCCCCTCCTCATCCTTTGCTTGGCCTATCTTTCTCTAAACCATTATTTTCAGACATTGAGTTGTCTACATATGATCTACTTAAAATTCGTGTTTGGTCTTTGGGGCACGTGGATGGTTCAGTCTGTTAAGTGTCTGACCCTTGATTTTGGCTCAGGTCATGATATGATAGGGAAAAGATGGATAAAATATGCAGAGAGAAAAAGGTTAGGACTTGAGGTCCCTGAGTGAGGAAAAAAAATACCCCACATATTTTAGAAGGATGCTGGGAGCTTCTGACCACAGGAAGCATCCTAGGGTGCAAGGTCCATCTTAAGTATGTAACAGATGCCCTCAGGTTACCCTCAGCTATTTGACAATCAAAATACCTAACTAAAGAAAGTAAAATTTATGTTACAGGAGCTACAGTATGACCATAGTCCAACTCCTCACACAATGGAGTTGAGACAATCAGAAATGGACAATCAAGCACCTAGAGTTATATAGCCAGTAAGAGTAGAACCTGAGAAGGGAGGAGGGGGAAGGGAAAGGGAGGGTGACCAGAAGCTTATAAAAAGAGGACCCTTGCCTATTGTCGCTACATTCACTTTCAAGTGCCCCCTCTCTGCAAGAGAGCATTCATACTATTCTTACTTTCTAATCTTACACTCTAATAAATAATAATACACTCTAATATAATACACTCTAAGATAATAAATAATCTTACACTCTAATTAAACTGCTGCTCACAGTTCCTGAGATTGTGCCCCGCATCAGGCTCTGTGCTGGCAGCATAGAACCTACTTGGAATTCTTTCTCTCCCTCTCTCTCTGCCCTTCCCTTCTCTCTGTCTCTGTCTCTCTCTCTCAAAATAAATAAACATAAAAAAAAAGTTTGCATTTGGCCTTTGAATCAAAAGATTTATATCTTTTTTCCAGTTATTTTTTGATGTTTTCTTATGTTCTGCCCTGTTCTAACTGGAATTTCTGGACCTGTTCTCTACATCTATTAATTTTGTTGCCAGACTTTCCATCTGTTTTCCCTTTTACACAGAACTAGAGAATCTAGGAGAACACCTTGACAGTATCTTTCCTGTCATTAATTGTCTTCATATCTGTGTACATTCTGCTTCTCAGTCTGGGCTTTGTGACTCTGACTATGGCAACCATACACAGTATACTCTTGACAGGAGTCCATTTAAGTGTCAAGACTTCTCAAAACTCAGCCAATGTAAATTGCTCTTAATTTGAATTTTGTGTATTTTAACAGCAGCAAATTACCATAAAAGTCCTAGTTTTATAGTTGTTGTGTGTTGTATTATGTGCTTGACTAAGAATAGTGAAAGTTTTGCAATCTTTAGTAGTGATCACTTCATGCCAGGTGACTGTTATAATAACACATTTGAAATTATTTCATTATATTATGTCCATTGACTGTCCTTTGAAAATTGATCTGAAATTTAAATTAAAGACTGGCTTCCTTAATCTTTGGTCCAAATACTGTTTATGAGCATTTTTTATGCGTACAGTTCCTATTAGTATCTGAGAAAGTTTATGGGAATAACTAGTAAACAAATTATGCAGTAAAACTACAGAGAAACACAATGTTATATTGTAAAACAATAATTAATATGAACTATGAAGTAATTATTTCCACTTTAATGGGATTTGACGTGTTTTAGTATAAAAGTATGTCAGCCTGACAAAGGTCAGGAATGCATAGTTTTTTAACTGTTGAAACAAAATCAATTTCTTAATTTTTTGTAAATACAGTAATTGCTCTCATAAGGTGGGAAAGACATCTTCTCTTCTATTAATTTCTTTGGGAATTATAACTTCTAGTGAAGTTGGGTAGTACTGCTCATCATGTACTTGGAAATATTGGATGTTTTCTTACCTTTGCTTGTATGATTGAATAGGCGATGACATTGTTCACCCTGGTCTGCCTACAGTCATTCCATGGAAAGAAAGGACTTGCCAGAGGTGGAAGATAGTATTGCTCAGCTGCTGGGTGTGCTGACATCTCTCTGGGGATTAGGAGCTACCAGGGGCAATGCCCTTTTCCTGCAGCACAATTCTTCTTTATCCTGGTGAGGATGAAAATCCATCTTTGTTCCTCTGCTGCTGCCATTCCAGAAAGGACCATTGTGTTAGCTTTTCTGTAGTTTTTCTGTTAGTTTTCCCAACCATCACCTGTTCAAGGCCCAACTCTTCCTCCCCCTCCTTGATTCTGGTAACTCTGGGCTTAACGTTCCCCAGAACTGCCCCTAGGTCTGCAGAAGTCTTCATCTGTGTGTTTGGGCTGTGTTCTTGGCTTGCTTTTACGTAGATCAAGTTCTACTTATCATCTGTGTCTTAGGAAGTTCTGAAATCTTCCAGTTTGTTAATTGCAGTGATATAGTCCTTTATTTTCGAGATGCATTTACCCCCTTTTTGTGTGCTTTGTGTTGTGGTTGGGGTAGGAGTCAGTTAAATGCTTACAGGTTACCTAAGCCAATCTCTTCCACATGAATGTATTCTATAATTAGCAAAAGTAGCCTTCTCAAAAGATGGTTATAATAAAAATAATCACAATTACCATTCTCTCCTTCAAAAAAGAGTTGAGAAAAATCTAACTTGGCCACTGCCTGCTTTCAGGGAGGAAACTGGCTCACTGTGTAGAGCTGTAGAATATTTGATACTCATGATGAAGATTAAAGAATGCTTTTTATTAATAACTGATTAATGGCTGCCCTGCCATTGTCCTCCTGAGCAAGTGGAGAACCGTGAGAAACTAACATGAGTGAATGTGAATAGGGAAAGGATGCTTAGAGGTGACAGATTTTATTTTTAGGCTTTATGTATGTTTCCTAGCACCACAAATTATAGCCACTATGAGATTAGCTACAAAGGACTTGCTACACCCAGTTTTCCTAGTTGGCACTTTGAACTAAGTTGGCATCAGGTGCAGCTGGCCATGGTTGTGATGCTGATTGTGCAACAGGCCCTCCTGATAGCATCAACAGCAGCTCAGAAGCCCGGGGATTCTTTCTTCTTTAAAATGTGCCTCATGTCAAGGAAAACTCAATGCTCGCTATTCTCCATCCTGCAGGCTGCTTTTCTGGTAGGCAGAACTTCCATGAGAAATGTTTTATTTTGCTCTTTCAGCATGTGTATTTTTGTCAACCTCAATTAACCAGAATTCAAGGCAACAGATGTTTGAGTTCAGTGGTTTGAGTTTTGTTTTTTGCTACATTTCTATCCTTAAGAGAAGAAAAAGTCTTGGCAAAAGTCCATCATTTAGTTTGACAAAATACAACACAACAGCACATGCTCACATACACACACCACATATTGAAACAATTGATGGAGTATGTAACTTAGATTTCTATGAAATCTTATGGTTTTAGTGCCTTGATCAGGGAGAAATGACACTCAAAATGGTGCCTTTAAGAATATGCAATGTAGCCAACTTATCAAAAGAGAAATCCTAAATATTGTTCATTAGAATCTCCTTAGCCAGCAGGGATGTGAATAAAGAGAGTTGTCACTATGAGAAGTTTTGTCTGGCAGGAGCTCTGGTCTTAGATACATTGCCATGGGCAACTTGTTATCTGACAGGAAGTCAGCCAGGGGGATAAATACCCTGAAAAATATCTCTTCTCTGCTCTTCAGTTTCCTGTTGGTGTTTCACAATATCAGCCAACCAGAATCCAGAGGGCAAGAGGTCCTGGTGTTCCAGGTCAGAGAAGTCACCCTTCAGGACCTAGAGCAGAGTGGGGAAGGGTGGAGAGAGTGTGATTTGCAAGTAGAGGTATCTATGGGAGGGAAAGACAATTTTTTTGTTAGCAGGTGGGGGAGAGACAGTGAAGTATCCCCCAAACTGAAAAGGCACTTTGAGACTAGAAAATGAAGCAAGCCACTCCATACAATCTACACAGACACTTATCCAGGGTAAACTTACTGACAGAGGATCGGGTAGAAGATGATCCACGGCAGCTGTATAGTTATTCTCCACTAAATCCAGACCTTAGTCCACAGATTTTATAGAGCAAGGAGACATGCAGAAGAGCATTAGTGGGATCAAAGGGTCTGCACACACCTCACGGGGCTTGCCTGCACCTAATCTATGCAGTTAATCTATAATTTGATTTTATGGTACCTACCTCCTGCATCAGGAAGGGGAAAGACTTTGTTATCTTTAACAGATTCATGGGAGACCACAACAAGCATCCTTACATCCCAGTCCTTGCCAGCATTTCAAAGGTATGTATGTTAATCTCCACTGGCCCCAGAACACATCGCCCCAATATAGGTCACTGAGCAAACATGAACACGATGGAGGGTCAGAGATGGAGTCAGTATTGTCAACATTCCTACACCTTTTTTCACTAATACTGGGATATCATTCCTTACAGCATTGCTGAGTTGTGGGGTTGCTGGTGCCTGTCAGTTCTAGTAATGGCACTTCTTGCCTGGAGATGGATGACCCCACCTTCTGGTGTTTCTCTGAACTTAGTTTGTTGGATACTTTGATTCTCAGCTCTGGCCTAGAAGCACAGCAAACTTCTCAGGTTCCAAGCCATGTGATGAGACCTATTTTCTAGTATGAAAATAAAGTTTCTGAGTGGTTAGTAAATTCAAGCCAGGTAACAGCTAATATATGGTAGTGAAGCTGGAATTAAAACTGAGTTCTCGGGGCGCCTGGGTGGCGCAGTCGGTTAAGCGTCCGACTTCAGCCAGGTCACGATCTCGCGGCCCGTGAGTTCGAGCCCCGCGTCGGGCTCTGGGCCGATGGCTCGGAGCCTGGAGCCTGTTTCCGATTCTGTGTCTCCCTCTCTCTCTGCCCCTCCCCCGTTCATGCTCTGTCTCTCTCTGTCCCAAAAATAAATAAAAAAACGTTGAAAAAAAAAAATTAAAAAAAAAAAAAAAAAAAAAAAACTGAGTTCTCTTTGGCTACCATGTATTTTCCTTCTCAACAGTCTTAACAGTCTATCTTTCCACTTTGTCCACTAAGCCAGGGTTTTACCTTCTTCTTAGAGTCAATCCCTTAAAATTTCTCGGTGAAGTATTCTGTTGCTTTTCTGTCCCGCCCATCTGTTTTATTTTACTCTTTCTTTAGCATCCTGAGTTCTTTTGACCACTTGAACTCAAGAGCCAAGTGATAGAGCCCAACGTAAAATCATAAAACCATCTTTCTTCTCTGGAAACAAATCATGTAACCAAATTTGCTCTATTCTACAACAATGCTTTCTATTCCCATCTGGACACACAGTGCAATTTTAAATGTTACCCCCAATGCACACACATTTCTATTTAGATTTTTCTTTTTGCATCCTCCAGAGCAAAACCTTTACTGATTTTCTTGGGTAATCAACATAATTTATGTTCTTCTCCCTCACAATAGATAGCTTTGCTTCCTATCACACTGAGAAAATAATGATCATCGGACATGAAATTTCTTAACTACTTTCATTCTACCTAAAAGCCATCAATATTCTCATCTGTCCTTGTCTCCTTTCCTATGGATTCCATTCAGTGAAATCCAATAGACCTTTATTTGAGTACGTACTGTGAACCATCAATATGCTGAGTGTTTAGGATATAAAGATTAACTACACACAAAATGGCAGTGAACTGTTTGCAGTTGTGCATAGCCTGATTTGTATGGGATAGAGGAAGAGGGGAGACAAATACAGACAGATACAGACATCAGGTGAAGTAAAACACAGTATACTGAATGCTTTAATAGGTACGTGGGAAGGTATTGTTGATCACAGGTGAAAAGCAACTACTCTCATCTCAGGGTGCCCAGGAATGCTTCCCAGAGGAGGTGATGCTTCCTCTGTCACCTGATAGCTCCATCAACTTGTTCCAATTCCTTCCCTACTTCTGTCACAGAAATCATTCTTTCCACTTCATTTGGAAATTGTAAAACTTCTCCAATTCCTGTTAAATAAGATCAAAATTCTTTGACATGCTTCTAAGGGTGCTTGTGATCTTGCTGCCATCTTGCTTTCCCCTTTCTCCTCACCATTTCCTTCTGGCACTCTGGACTCCCTCCACACTGCAGCCTTCCTAACACACAGCCTCCCTAATATCCTTACTTGTCCTCCAGTGGTATTCTTTGCATAGAGTCCCTTCTTCCCAATTTCTCTACCTGTCCAAATGTTGTTCTTTTCCTAGAGCTAACTAAAATAGCCCTGAGGAGATTTATCTGATTTCTCACCTCCACACAGTTTATTCTCCCCCTTTCCATGGTCTTATCGTATTTTATTTACCTGTCTATTATAATACCTGTTGATGAAAAAAAAGATTGTTTACATGTTTTTCTCCTTAATTTCAGTGCAGGGTCCATAAGTCATGCATCTCTGCACATTGTCTGTACATTGTGAGTGCTCAGTAAACATTTATATGACTAACAGTGGAATACATGCACACACACACACATGCACACATTTTGAAGCAAAGACCTGACTCCATTATTGGCTGAATGATAAATGATGAAGAATGATAAATCTTTTGACTCTCAACTTTCTAACCCTTAAGTGGGAAATATCATGCCCTGCCAACTTTACATAACTATTGTGGAAAAATCTAGGTGAGATTGTTTTAAAAAATGGCAATGCAAAAATAAATCAACATTCTTATAAAAGGTTAACTTTTATATGTCTATATACATACAGACATATGCTATATGTCTGTAGCAGGAAAGAAAACTTCGTAATTCCACAAATAAAGCTTTATTAATTGTATGTAACATTATCCCTTTTTACTTAATCAATAGCTACATGGAAATGTTGCAGTTGCCAAAACAAACACAAACAAGCCCACATACAACAGGAGAATCCCAAACACATTTACTCATGAATAATGTTGCTTTGAATAAGATCATGGCATTTTGGTGAGTGACAATGAAAAGGCATTAGAAATGAAAGGATAGCATAACTCAATCTTTCTTTCATTCACTTCTCAAACATAAAGCAGGACAATTGTGTCTCATGCATTAGATAAGACATTTGAAAAACAAATGGTTTGCCAGCTGGAAAGCAAACTTTTTTTTTTTATCAGCCAAATGTATGAGTTATGATAAACACATGAATATATGTGCATGTAGAATGCATTTTATGTGCAGCACACCTACCTACACCTACACAAACCAATATGTACACAAATGCCCAGTGTCATTAATTTGCTGAATATGCATAGAAATATTATTAGGATCAAGGGCTTTGGAGACAGACCCACCTGACATCTTGAGTAGCCCTTCTGAGTCATATAACTTTTCTGGGAACTAGTTTCCTCATTCAAGAAATGGATAGAGTATGATTTGATGAGTTTGTTGTGAGGGTCAGAGAGGAATAATAAGAAGTTCACTTGGTATCTGAATGTTACTAGAGATTACTAGACGTGCTCTGTATCAAAGCTAACCTAAAAACTTCACTTATAAGACTCAGGCATAGGCAGCTGGCACTGCCCAGTCCTTTTGTCCATAGAGCCAGAATTACAACCAATTCATGGCCTGTGTAACTTAAATATGAATTTCCCTCTTGTTCATTGCTGTGTTTTCAGTATAAATCCCATTTGCAGAAATTTGTCAAAAACCCAATTCACATCTTGTCTAACTCAATGGGGAAATCTGGGATGAACAAAGTGTAGGCTTTTTTTTTTTCCAATATATGAAATTTATTGTCAAATTGGTTTCCATACAACACCCAGTGCTCATCCCAAAAGGTGCCCTCCTCTGTACCCATCACCCACCCTCCCCTCCCTCCCACCCCCCATCAACCCTCAGTTTGTTCTCAGTTTTTAAGAGTCTCTTATGCTTTGGCTCTCTCCCACTCTAACCTCTTTTTTTTTTCCTTCCCCTCCCCCATGGGTTTCTGTTAAGTTTCTCAGGATCCACATAAGAGTGGAAACATATGGTATCTGTCTTTCTCTGTATGGCTTATTTCACTTAGCATCACACTCTCCAGTTCCATCCATGTTGCTACAAAGGGTCATATTTCATTCTTTCTCATTGCCACGTAGTACTCCATTGTGTATATAAACCACAATTTCTTTATCCATTCATCAGTTGATGGACATTTAGGCTCTTTCCATAATTTGGCTATTGTGGAGAGTGCTGCTATAAACATTGGGGTACAAGTGCCCCTATGCATCAGTACTCCTGTATCCCTTGGGTAGATACCTAGCAGTGCTATTGCTGGGTCATAGGGTAGGTCTATTTTTAATTTTTTGAGGAACCTCCACACTGTTTTCCAGAGTGGCTGCACCAGTTTGCATTCCCACCAGCAGTGCAAGAGGGTTCCCGTTTCTCCACATCCTCGCCAGCATCTATAGTCTCCTGATTTGTTCATTTTGGCCACTCTGACTGGCGTGAGGTGATATCTGAGTGTGGTTTTGATTTGTATTTCCCTGATGAGGAGCGACGTTGAGCATCTTTTCATGTGCCTGTTGGCCATCCGGATGTCTTCTTTAGAGAAGTGTCTATTCATGTTTTCTGCCCATTTCTTCACTGGGTTATTTGTTTTTCGGGTGTGGAGTTTGGTGAGCTCTTTATAGATTTTGGATACTAGCCCTTTTTCCGATGTGTCATTTGCAAATATCTTTTCCCATTCCATTGGTTGCCTTTTAGTTTTGTTGGTTGTTTCCTTTGCTGTGCAGAAGCTTTTTATCTTCATAAGGTCCCAGTAATTCATTTTTGCTTTTAATTCCCTTGCCTTTGGGGATGTCAAAGTGTAGGCTTTACCCCGTTTCAGTTCTGCACACAGCTCCTTGTGAGGTGTGTGGTATGTGGCCCTGCTCCCCAAGGCTTCCTTGGGGGAAATGCCTCCTGCCTCTTCCAGAACTCTAGCAGTGTCATGCAGAAGGAGGATTTGAGTGGATTTGAAACTCTTACTCAGTGTGCTTTGTTATTCTCCGGGTGTCCCATGCTTCTCTATATGCTGAACTTAACTTGCTGTGACTGAAGTTGATGGAAACCAAAGAGCAGTGGCAATTTACATCTTGTAAACCATGGAGCACTGGAAACCACCCCCCCCCACCACCCCATGGCACAGCTGGAGAGACCTGCATTATTTAGTGCTGCTCCCCTCCCCCTCATTGCCTCTGAAGTCTTAAAGCACACAATGCAGCTGTCTCTCAGACTTGCACCTGATTATGCACTGCCCGATTTTATTCTCTAATTGTAGCATGAGAGTCACCCTTTTCTTCCTGCAGACTATAAACCTCCCCCAGACAGGCCCTGGGTCTGACATTTCTTTCACTGCCTCCTGACAGCACTAAGCTTGGTGCCATCAGCAACTAGATTGACATTCACCTGTTTAATCAGCCAGAGTCAATATGTAATAAGGACATAAGTAAAAAAAAAAGTTTATATGTGCTAGTTGCAAGAACTCTTCTACTATTTTTTCCAGAAGAAATGGTGCCATCTTTAATTAGATCTCTCCCCTACCATTAGGTAGTGTTCCCTCAAAAGCAGATGCTGAAGCAATGCCTTGGGTGCAGGTAGTTTATTTAGGAGGTGATCTTAGGAAATAAACGTGAGGGAGGGGCAAAGGTGCCAGGGAAAGGTAACACTGCAATGAAAGGTGCGTTAGTGAGGAAATTACCACTAGACTTCATCTCTCAGGGGATCCCTTGAGGAGTCCTATAGAATACAATTCAGTATTGTCTCACCAAGGGGCAGGGAGACTGAGGTGCACATCTATTGTATGTATTTTTTTTTAAGTTTTATTTACTTATTTTGAGAGAGGCAGCAGGGGAGGGGCACAGAAAGAGAGAGAGAGAGAGAGAGAGAATCCTAAGCAGGCTCCACACTGTCAACACACAACCCGACAAGGGGCTCAAACTTACAAACTGTGAGATCATGACTTGAGCCGAAATCAAGAGTTGCATGCTTAACCGACAGAGCCACCCAGGTGTCCCTACATGCACATCTATTGATTTACATCCCTCACTGACTAAGGATTGCCTCTGGAGAGGTGAATTCCCTAGGAGTCCAGGAATGGGCAGAGGACCTGAATGTTGGGAATGGATGGCTCTTGAACACACTCTGGGCACCAGTGATAATTTCACTGACTTTGGGAGGCAGGGGAATACTCCATATACATTTCTGTAAGGAGCTCCTGAGGATCAGGTACCAGGCCCCAACCAAGGGAGAAAAATCCAGAGAGCCTTTGACAGCCCTAGGCTTTGACCCTATTTGCACTACTTCTTACCATGTGATCTTAGACACAGGACTTGTCACGCTTAAGCTTCACTTTCCTTATCTGTAAAATTGTGATGATTATATTACAGGAATATATTGTCATTTCATGACATAGTGAATGGGAAGCACCTGTTGTGTGCCTGGTATGCAGTAGGTGCTCCAAAAATCACAGCTATCATCATAATCCTCCTCCTCCTCATTATCACTTTTCAGCATTATGCCCTTAACAATATCTCAGAAAAAGTTTTGTTGTATCAACTAATTGAATCAAACTCTAACTAGGTGGTTTTGTGCATGGTTAGGAGACATGGTAAAAGTTGCTGAGGGAGCAGCTAAAGCTCTCTGCAGTGGCAAAGCCAGTGGGTAGGGATTTCAGACCTCCATGTGATCCTTGTTTTCCTTCAGACTACTGTTGGAATTCCCCACCACACTGTCTAGAGGCTGAATCCCTATGAGGTTCTAAGATGGGCCCAAAGGAGAGGCCATTAAGTCATAAGAGACGGCCAAGGACCCATAAACTTAATATGATAATAATGAAAATATTTTCAGTGCTTATTCTCTACTAGGCACTAGCAGATGTAAGTACTTCATTTTTTTTTATGGGTTGGAGGGTTTGGGCTTGCCCAGGATACCCCACTGCTGAATGGGAGAGCCTGGAATTGAGCCAGTTCTGAATGTGTGCAGAAGCCTGGTACACTTGGCCACTACCCAAATGGGAAAATGGAAAGTAGACAAAACCCCTTGAAAGGCAGTATAAGTTTGATAGGTATGCATGTCTTTTCTCCCAGAAAGTGATTCCTGTGCTGAAAGGCTGGACCCAAAGCCGCATGACATGTCCTAGATACCTCTCCACTAGCCAGCTACATGACAGTGGGATGAAATGGTAGTTCAGAACATGAACTCTGGTACCAGATTACTGGGCTTGAAGGCTAGCTCTGTTTCTTATTAGCCATATGACCTGGAAAAGGTGTTTAACTTTTTTGCTTAGTTTCTTCCTCTGCCAAACAGTGATAATAGCTATTGAGCAAACACAAGTGTACATATTGTTCATGATCTCAGAACAATGCCTGGTGCACATTAAGTAGGACGTATTGTTTCCTTTTTTCTGAATACAATGCATTCTCCATGAGATTAGGATGGCTTCACTCTTTTGCTCACTGCTATATTTGAAGAACTTAGAACAATGCCTGTTATATAGTGAGCATCCAAAAACTTTTGCTCAATGAGTAGGCATATCACTTTTAAGTCTCTGAGCCTCTGTAGTCCCATCTATAATATGGAAATAGTAGCACATGTGTTAAAGACTTTACCACTTTGTTACAGTGGCCAGATAAGCTGCTGACTGCTTGGAACCCCTTAGAAAAATCTCTGAGGCTAAAAAACAAATGAGAAGCTCTGTGACCTTTGCTTTCAGTTATTTTCAGTGGAAATCATGGCCTGGGACAGAAAGTGTTAATAAGAATGTCCTGAAGGTACAGATGGTGCTCATGAAGACAAAGTCTATTTTTCAATTTATAAAAATGATTAGCTGGGATCCCACTGAGTTCACTGCACGGGCCACTGCTAGTTTTAATTTGTGCCAATAGGATGGAGAGATGGACTTTAATGAGGATCTGTGTTTTCTAATCATGGGCAAAGTTAGAGGAAGTGGCAGAGGAGGGAGGGAGGGTGAAAAATAATTGGGAGATTCAGAAGATGGGGCTGCTTTTTTGGGACATATGGATGCTTTGCTGCCTTCCCTGCTAACAGTCTATCCTAGTAGTTCTCACCTAACTGAGGATGGGGGTTGGGGATGCCATCATTGCCCAGGGAAGCAAGAAGTAGAGGGATTCCTTTTGTGCTTCCGTTTCCTTTTTTGCAAACTACAGAAATAGTTATGTCTATGTCATAGGATTATTATAAATATTAAGCATGATAATACAAGTAAAGAGCTGAGAATAATATCTTGCATGTGTATTAAGTTCTCAATAAATTTCTTTATAAGTTTGTGACATTATTTTAGTTATAAATGACCATTCATCTGGAGAAGTGACACAGGATTCCTTAGCTTCCAGAAGTCACTTCTTTTAACACAGCAACCTCCATTTCTTGAATGTAACTTTCCAGTGGGGGAAGGAAGAGGGATATGTGCACTTTAGTAATAACCCCCTGAGTGATTCTGATATCATTCCCCACCTTTAGTATCAGTTGAGAACCATTCCATATTTATGGTGAAGATGTCTGTGACAAGTGCATTGTTGGTGGCAATAGCAAAACATTAATTCAAACCACCAAGGAGAATTTCCTCTAGAAATTATTTCACCTGAAGCAAGAGTCCAAACATTTTTTCCCCTTATAGAATTTCTCTACGTACATCTTTGAGGTTCACACAGTGGCCCTGTGTACTGGAGCAGCTCATGTGTTCTCCCTTGTGAATTTCAGAAGTAAATATATACAGCCTGAAGACAGTGATGATCATTTTCCCAAGGGATTCAAAAATGACCAGATTTTGTTTTATCTGGCTAAAACTCAGACGCAGGACCATGGCTGCCTTTGATTAGTCAGCTCATGCCAGAGTCTCAAGACCATTTTAGGGAAGGGGACAGAAATATTGCAAGAATTCTTGTGGGGCAAGTATATGTGTTTTGAGGAATGGGAAGAGTTCATAAATTTGCTGAAATTTTATGAAAAATTCATGTATATATATATTTCACTTAGGACAAAGACAGTAGACTCATGGAAGTCTGAGATCAAGATAGTTTAAGAACCAGTGACTAAAGGACTAGTGAGATGTGTTCCTAGACTTTATTTCAACAAGATTGGAAGGTGAGATTCTGATTCAGTATTGGAGAGACAGGCATACTAAACAAATAACAACATAATTCAAATAATTGCAAGAGTGTTTTCAAGGTCAGGGAAGGATGAAGGCATTTGAGTAGAATGAAAAAGGTTTGTTAGGGAACATTTTAAGTCACTCTACAGTCACTCTACAGATGAAACCATGGAGTGCGGTGGTTGTCTGCCTGCCTTTGACACAATCCCAAGAGGGAAAGAACAGCTTCCTATAGGCTGGTCCTCTCTGCCTTTGCTCAGGTGCTTATCCCAAGCCAATACAGGGAAATGTTTCTTCATCGGTCTCGCTCAGCATCTTTTACCCTTTAGGTTCTAAGTCTGCCTTGGAAGACACTTCAATTCATTTTCTCTGGGAACAGGAGTGAAAAAATATGAAACATTTCTCTGAGAACACATGCAGGAAACATATTGTTGTGAAAGCTAATAAGCTTCTGAAAAAGCAGTACTCTAATCAAGATTTCCATAGACTGTGCATGGCCTAATTACAGCGGCAATAATACCCTGAACTTACAAAGAGTCTTTCAATATGTATCTCTGCAATTATTTCAATTATTCGCCATATATCCTCAGGAAAGGAAAAGACGGAGATGAAGAAGCTGAATTTTGCAGGGGCCAGTATAGCATATACTATTTTCATGGTCGGAGCTAGAATCTTCATCCTATTCCATCCTCAGTGTCTAAAGCCTGACTCATTAATCTCTACAAAAAATAAAAAAAGAAAGAAGAGAAAAAATCCATGATAATTCTAGGGATTATGTTAGCCTTGATTATTTTTTGTTGCTGACTAAAGGATTACAGGTATACAGTCCAGCTCATGCTTATCTTTCAATTATTTCCTTAATGAATGAATAAATTAAGGAATGATTCAATCAATGAATCATATAGACCTAGATCTTGACAGGCAAAGCCAATACAAATGTAGTGGTTCAGGAGTCCAGGCCAGACATGTCAGGTACAAACCAGTTGAAAAATGATTGATGTTCAAACTGGCTGACATGTGGGTGGTTTAGAAATGACTCCTTGGGAGAGAAGGAGCCTAAAGAAGACAGTTCCATGAGAAATGAGTGAGGAGTTGTTTAAAGCCATAAACAGAAAATATGAGAAATGAATATGAAAAAAAAGAAAGAAAATAGTCAAGTGCATAATAGTCACTTAATGAATGACATAAAGACTTAGAACACATATCTTTTCTTGAATGGCAGCAATGCACTTTTTCTTGTGTGTTTAAAGTATGGAGCTCCAGTGGCTTCCAGGACAGTTCTAGGCATCCTTGTTTAAATGAAATCTTTCCTTTAGTTTGTACTTGGCAGTATATGCAGAAATTTCTTTCATGCTTTCCATTTCAGCCATATTTATGAACTTCAAGTGACTTAGACTTTTCAGTGAAGCATGGTACATAGAAACACAGAGTCTTCAATTCCTCTTCTCAGCCAAAGCCCCTGCTTGCATGAAGAAATCTCTTGGTTTCATACTCCGAACCCTTTTTTTTTTTTCAGAGACACCATTACATGAGAGTGGGTAGGTGGTGGTGGACACATCAGTTGGCCAAGCATGTATAATTCCCTAGGGCCTGCAGATACGATTAGAGAAAATTGTGAAATTGACAGGCCAAGGACTGGGAGGAAAGGAAGAAAAGTCAGGCAGGGAATTCAAATAGATAATTGGATTGAACACTATACTAGGTAGTAGAATCAAATCAGCAAGGGTAGAAAACATAGAGCGGTTGAAGTTTCAGGATTTACCCAAGGACAGAAGCAAGGATCAGATAACTGCATAAAAGAGGACTGAGTTCCTACATCCTTCATGATACATGTCAGTGTACATGGACTTGAAGGTGCACGCCAACAGCCAAAACACAGGATATGCTTCAGTGAGATAAAATTGCTCCTGATTTGATAAGAGCCAGACATATAGTCTCTCTAAAGAGTCTAACACACACCTTAACAAATTATAGGTAGCAGGGTGGAGACTACAAAGTGTCAGGGAGACCAGTTACGACCAGAAATGACTGTCTTCACATGTGAGCACCTGTTCTCTATGCCATTCCAGTATAACTGTTATTTTTCCTCTGGCAAATCACCCCACAAATGTCTATTTTTCACACAGAGTATGCATATCGTAGTCATATCCCTAAGTTCTCAATCTGTGAAGTTTTCTTTTCAATTTAAACCAAAAATAATGTATCCTTTCATACTAGCTATCTGGAATAAAGTAAAAAGACAAATGAAGACTACGCTACAGATGAAAAATTACCAGGAAATTTCAATAGAGATACTCTGTTATAGAAAGAGAATGCCAACAGAGAAAACTGTTCACACGTAGAGTGACTCAGAATGATTGATGGGTCAGCTTCCAAGATATTTGGGACTCTGCAAACTGTTCAGAAAATAAATTGCAAATGAGTACAATTTTATGGATTTGGATCTCACAAAGTAAGCTTTGATTTTGACTGTTCATTCATGCCAAGAAATAAAATTTTAAATTGTAAACAATTCATAGTACCAAAGGATTTTTCTCCAATTAAACTCATAGTCATACATTTTGCTCTCCCAGATAGATACACCCCTCATAAGTTGTTCTGTGACATTTGACTTAAGGCAAGTGATGCAAGGTAATCGTGGGCAGAAAGGCTGCCAAAGGGAGAGGCAATGTGATCAATAGGCTTCTTTTGTTGTTGGCAAACACTGTCAGGGGATGATCAGCATCAGAGCTCGGAGCCAGAGAAAGCTAATAAGATGAGTGGCATGTTTCCCACAATATGCTCTAAGTATTTATGTGCTGTTCAAAGCGAGATCTGTAAACACGATGAGGACAAAGAGAATACAACATTATTGATGATATCCTCCTGATTTATGTTTACAGCATCTGTGGATAATAACTCCATTTGTCAGAGAGCCCCTCATGAATACTAATTCGAGGTGACAATCCAACCATGACCAGAGTCGCTTTGGGTGATGCTCTCTACTCTGACGTGTTTTGCTAGGACTGTGGTTCTTCAAGTGTTTTTAATCTCTGAAAAAGCACATCGGATTTGGGAGTTTTTAGGTATAGTAATTTTGCAGAAGTTTGCAGATGTTTACAAGGTCACATTTAATAGAATTAGAGACAGTATGGTATCTTTAAAATCGAGTCTGTGTTTTCTGAAAGTGATTATGAATTTAATTCTAAATGTCTCTAAATCTAAAAGAAGAAAAAGGCTTAATGACAACTTTTGTTTTAGAGGGAAGATGACCCAGAGCAATGTTCTTACACTTATTTCCTTTAAGTGATCTTTTCTCTCCTACTGTTTAATACAGTACCATTTGTTAAAGTGTTAAACACAGTGCCTTTGATCCAGGAAGGTATATACTGCAGAGATAGAGTGTGGACTTAGCAAGGTCATTGGGAGATGTGAAATGAACCATTTTCTATACTGTTAATCCACCGGAATATCTGCATTCTGTTTGAGAAGCTTATCCAAACTTTAAGCAACTTAATGTATAATTTGTGATTCTGAAAATTCCCCTATATTTTACCATTCTCAGTCCATATAGGAAAGGATAGTTCTATAAGGTATACATATATGTCATTAAAAACTTAGCATTTCTTTGCCTGCTTGCAGTTGTACTGCCTCTTGCCAATCTTACTTTCCAGAGATGGTGCCCTCTATACTTGCCCTTGCCCTGTTCTTTGGTACATGGTTATGTGAGTAAAGCATGCTGATCATGTTGGAGATGGGAGAGAGGAGAAATAAGGTAGCATTGCAGACCATGAGGAGGCCATCCTAGAGATGTCAGCCAGAGAGGAAGCCAACATTCCAGATTTACTAGCCTACTGGGCAATTAAATGGGGTTCTGTTCACTAATGAAATAGGTTGTCTTTGTTTCCCCTTAAGCTCACCCAATAGAGTAACTTTTACTAATCATTTGGGAATGTTGATAGACACTGACATTATTCATGCATTTAACACCAATTGACTTTTCAATCAAACCCTGTATAAAACATTTAGAAGTTTTAACTTGTTTATCCAATTTACTAACATCATAGCTATTATTCTACCACATCTTCTCTGACTTCCCTGATCACTTTCTGGGAGCACCTTAAATACCTTTAAATGTTCTGTATCCTTACTTGTATCTTTCTATGGAGACTTTTGCTGATAAAGACAGAACATGGGTGTCAATATCTTTGGGACTTCTAGTCTCTTAACTCAAGTTTCCAAATCCCAAACCATGTGAACCAAAATGTGTGATTATCATAGGTATGTAAATCCAGGCCTATGTGAGATTATTTTTATTTCAAATCACTTTGGGTAACACCAGTAACACCTATCCCAGAATATACCCTATACAGGCCTCAGTTCAGGTTGAGCTTGTTTTGAAAACTTCTCTTGGTTGTATCACCATAATAAGTACTTATGCCCAGAAAACATAAGGAATTGTCTGTAATGTTGGGTTGAGTGATCTTCAGCCAAACTGTGAAATATGTCATTTCTAATCTTATTTGTTAAAGAAATAGTCTTGGAAAATAATGGATGTGATGTCTCAAGTACCTTGCCTGGAAAAGGAGAGCAAATTACATGTCTTCTGAAAAAGGAAATCTTATTCGCTGTATTATGTCAAGGCCTACTCATTATTTAGTAACTTCCCTATTATATCTCTCCTTCCTCCTTCTAGTCCACCTTAAGAACACCTGCTGTGCCCATACTGTTAAGCACTGACTTTATTATGCCAGCCTCAGTGCCCAGTTCATCGAGTTGGATGTTTAGCAGCCTTGATTTGCCCACAGCTGCCACAATTATTGCTCCCACAACAGAGAAAATTCAACTCACAAGTAAAGTTGAGGAGGTAGAGATGTTAAAACCAAAATGGCCTAACTCTCCACAATTGCTAATGTCCCAGAAAACAACTCCATTCCAATTTGAGAACCAACAACAGTCCTATTCTGCTGACCCTAAATTACATTGTAATTGAGTCAAAATCCCAGAGACTTTGGTAGTACATTGAGAAGAGAAAAATAAGGGTCACAGTTGCTTTTTGTTGAACTTTATAGACTTTATCTGACCCTGACTGAGAAAAAAGATGATATATTATTGTCTTCCTGGGGCTTGTGTTAAGTCAGCTGTGGAAATAGCAATGGAAACAGAATCTTTCTTGCCTCCAACAGTTTCTGAGCTGGGAATGGGCCCCTGGAACCTAACTCTATATTCATCACCTCAACCTTCTCTTTAAAAGCATGTATTACACAGGGAGAGTTGAGTGGTCCACAGGTTACTTATAACTTCCAATTTCAGAGATTGAAAGGACCTTAGGGGTCTGGTCTAACCTCCCACCAAGGATAAGAATCCCTTTTATAGCATTTGTAATAGAAAATGTTCAAATCTCTGAGAACTTCCATTGACAGAGTCAATTTCCTTAAAAATCAGACCTACTCTAAGGAGATTTCAGAACATTGCTTTCCTTCTAATATCAGTCTTAAGGCACTGCAATGATGAATGGAGTCTTGGTTTGTAAAGGGGGGGATATTCAGTCATTAGGGATTGGATGGGATTGTCTTAATTGGGTAGATATTTGAAAATTATCTGGAGATTTTCCTGGTATACTGACTTTTTGGAGCTTGGGGGAGAAGATTCCAGGGTACATGAAAGAGAGACACAAGTATGATTTGTGGGGCCAAGAAGAAGCAAAGGAAAAAGATATTATATTCTCAAAATATGCCCTGAAAAAAGATGTGCCTCACACTTTCTAGCTCTTCAGGGTGATTAACAGCAGTAAGGTAAGAGGTCTTTGAGGGCTTTACTGGCATAGCTATTATGCCTCTGCAGGTTGTTGGTAATGCTGAAGTGCTTTCCCATGGCATCACTGAATCCATGTAGGGACTAGATCCATTGGATCAGAGAGAGGTATTGCTCTGCATTAATAATACTCGAATTCACTAAACTCAGTGCAGGAATCTATGGATGGCCTCCACCTGGCAGCCAAAAATGAGTTTTAAACTTTCCAATTTCTCTTTTGGGTTGATCATTGTATTTATACAATTTTCTTTATTCTTCAATTTCCTGTAGGACTGAATCATTTGAAGGCATGAACTGCATAGGCTGTAATGATTTCACCTAGGATCAGGTCCACTGGAGCATTAATCATGCCTGAGGGCTGACTTAGGTATCTGAAGATAGAAATGGCTGGGTTTTTTTTTTTTTTTTTTGAAAGTCCATTTCATAAAGTTCTTTTTCTCTGACTTAAAGCAGAACCTTATAATAGCATTACCTATGGTGAGGACATGAAGCAGTGTGGTCAAACTCTATTCCTCAAGGCCTTCTTTATTCTCCCTTTTGCATCATTCTTATCTATCTCACTAGTCTTTTTATCTTTCTGATTTTAAAACATAAATATGCACGTGAACACATGCACACTCATTACAAGAATATCTCACTTAATACTGCATCCTCTTCTGGATCCTCTGTTTCTCTTGTACTTTATAAAATCATATTACTTAGAAGCAAAAAAAAATCTACACATTGATAGTTTTGTATTTTTTCAGTTTACTATTTTTGCCTCAGTGATAATAGGTGGTGTGCATGTGGAGAGTTGGGCAATGGCACTAAAATTGGACTAATAGCTAAAAATGGAAGAGTTATGCAAATGAGTGGCCAGGCTGAGACAGCAAATGACTACAGAAGCATGTCTCTTCTGTTTGCACAGTAGTTATTGGTATGATCACCACTTATTTAGAAAGCAAAAAACGTGCATAGTAGAAAGGATAGAAAATTCAAAGGCATCCTCTAGAGCTAATTATCTGGGAAAGTTAAACCAGAAAATCTTTAGTTGTCCTTTTAGAACTATGTAGTATGCTCTGGTGTCTCCTCTGACCTGCAGCACTCAGGGTCCCAAGGCAGTTGTGACTTCTATGGACTTTGGCTAGTGGGGAGAGCAGGGCCAGCTTAATCTTCAATGCATCTGACCTTTGTTTCACCTTACAGATGCTTGATCATGGCCACACTTTGCTTTCTGTGACCTTGATTTGAACTTTTTGGTTCAAATGTGGAGGCCATCCATAGATTCCTGCACTGAGTTTAGTGAATTTGAGTATTGTTAATGCAGAAATCATCACAGATGATTTCTTGATTTTCCTGGTAAAATACCAAGTCATGAACTTAATGGTAAACCAAGGTCCCAAGCCCTTAGGTGGACAAATCAAGGGCATGTCCTCATCTGCTGCAATTTCTAAAAGGTTTGGATTAGTTCTGTCATATCAAAAGCAATGTATGTAGTCCTTAGGAATAAAACAGTAAAGGACATACTTCTGATATAAGGAAGAACATTCAAAGCCCAGCTGATGACCTACTTACTAAAACAAACAAACAAACAAACAAACAAAAAACATTGGCATAGGCATTATAGAAAATAGTGTGATTTCTACAATTCTTTGGGATTTATAATAAATTACCTAATCATTAGATGATAAAGAGATCATATTAAAATTATATAATATGTGGGACTTTTAGTCACTTGTTTCATTACATTTCTTTATATAAATGCGCTCAACAGTTATTGAATGCTGTCCCACTATATATGTGTACCTATAGGAGACAACAGAGAAACAGACATTAATGAGTGATTTGTATGTGTGTGTGCTTTAACTTACACTAAATCGGATAATACCTGTTCCACCAACCCTGAATGGAGAAGTGCTTAAATGTGGAGGACAGAATCAACTTTAGCTAATTTAAGAAGAATAGAGTTATTATAGATTCTTAAATAGTTTGTATAATTGTTGACAAACCTAAAAGGGACATTCTAGGATTGACTTTTGAAGTTAAATGGTACAAATGAACCATCAAGGGCAGTTGACTATTCTGCCACAATCAGGAAACTTCTCTGTTGAAGTGGAAATCCACTGATGCAGCTACTATTTCAGAACCTTGCCACTTCTTTTATGATATGAACCGGCAAAATGATCTATATTGTTCCTTAGTCCCTAAGTCAAGCCTTCTGATCATGCTTTTAATTAATGAGATTAAATTGTCTCTAAAAACCATAGCTGCAATGGATTTGGAGAGAAATGATTGTTAGTTTTAGTCCTTATAGTATAAGAAAGTGGTAGGAATAGGTGCCTGCGTGCCAGCCTGTAGTGCATATGCATACAAATCACCTCTACCACTAGCAGCCAATAAAAAGATAATGTGATGGGTATTAAGGAGGGCACTCATTGTGATGAGCCCTGGGTGTTATATGTAAATGAGGAATCACTAAATTCTACACCTGAAACCAATTTTACCATATATGTTAACTAGCTAGAATTTAAATAAAAACTTGAAAAAAAAAGAAAACAATATAATGTAAGATGTGTAATTTTAAGTTTTATGATAGCTACATGAAGAAAAGTAAAGAGAAATAAATTAATTTTAGTAATTTGTTAGTTAATCCAATATATACTAAATCTTATAATTTTACCAGAAATCAAGGTAAATCTATAAATTAAATTTATATTATTTTTCATATGAAATCTTCAAACTTAGGTGAATGTTGTATATATGCAATGTATCTCCACAAAGAGTAATCACATTTCAAGTGCTTTATAGCTGCCTATGGCTAGTGGCTACCATATTGGACAGCACAGATATACAGTTACCCAGTGTTTGTATTTTACATATATACTCAGTGGAGCAATTCCACTAAGTGCCGCTGAGCTTAATCCTTTTTCTGTCTTTGAAAATGTCTATAAGGCATTTTCTTTCTCATGTGTACACTTGACCTGTGCAGAACCTTAAGCTCCTGCAGGTTAAGGGCAACATGGATAAGCTCCGTGTGCTTTATACACCAAGGTGTCCATAAAAGTATTGAATACCTATTTTTCTTGTGTAATTGGTTGAACAAAGTAACGGATGAATGAATGAATGGGTATAAATCAACAGTAGGGATTGGCTGTTAGTATTGTTCTAAATGAAACAATAAATTGAAATTATATAATTTGTATGATGCCCAATAACCTTATATTATTAATGTAAAATAACTCTAACTTCATGAAATTCTTGTTGCTGATTCCAGACATAATGCAAATGATTCACAGAAGAGATGACATAGGAGCATTAAAAATGAAGTTTTCTTGGTGGGATTCAGGTTTCTGAATATCTGAGTTGCTAATGATAGTTGAGGAGTACATTTTTCAAATGGTTTAACAAAGACTTCTGATTTCCTTGTGACTTGGCAGCTATACTAGCCCTTAATAACAAAGGTGACTAAAAGACAGCATACTGAATAATTTCCTCCATTATTCATGGGCATGTGATATCCATTTTTTGTCTCCCGTGTGTCATCATGATGCCAGGTGAATGATACTCCTGCAATCTTTAAGAAGTAATTTAAGAAGGACTGAAGAAGTAAAAACTAGTATAGATGCTGGAGCCCCCCACATAAACTTGTACTTACTGCCCATGGGGGAGCTTACCTCTGTCTTCCATGAGTATAGAAAACAATTTCTAGAAAGGATGCATGGTCCTTAAGAGACTTCAAGGTTCATGAATTTATGACTTATGGGTAGTTTGTTTTTATAGATCTTTTTATGTACTTCAATGAATGCAAAAAAAAAAAAAAACCTGCACAATAAAATTTGAATTTTAAAATATTTTCTTTAAAATAGAGAAAACTCCAAACAAACTCCACAGTAAATGAAGGGATAAGTGTGGCAGAACTAGATGATTTAAATAGCTCTTCTGGGGTGTCTGGGTGGCTCAGTCAGTTAAGTATCCAACTTTGGCTCAGGTCATGGTCTCACGGCTCATGAGTTCAAGACCTGTGTCAGGCTCTGTGCTGACAGCTCAGAGCCTGGAGCCTACTTCGGATTCTGTGTCTCCCTCTCTCTCTGCCTCTTCCCCCTCACACTTTGTGTCTCTCTCTCTCTCTCTCTCAAAAATAAACATACATACATGCATACATAACTGACTCTTTTAATTCTAAGAATTCATGGTTCAATGGCTCCATCACAGCTAAATTAACAGAATGACATTTGGGCAAACAGACCTTTCATCATTTTGATAGGGAACAATCAAACTGTACTTGTTTGTCTTCTGTTAGGACAGCACAATGAAGTCTTAAAATATTGCAAGGAGACACATAGTCAGAACAGGATACATGATATTTGTCTAAGCTCCTTAGTACTTAATTAAAAAAAAAACTTTGTTGGATAAGCAAATTAATTAACTTATAAAATAGACATGGAATATCTTTTTTTTTTTTTTTTTTGCTAAACACTGTGCTAAACACTGTGTTGGTCAGTAAATATAAAATAATGAATAAGATATGGTACCTAACCTAAAGGGGAAAATAGTCTAAGGGAAAGAGGGAAACAGGCAGATATATAGATAATATAGTATGGATAGAGTATTATAAATGGACAAATGAAATTCTAGGGTAGCCAAGAAGAAAAGAATATGATACTTGGAATCTTGGCTAGTCTTGCTGAATAGCTGTCATATGGGCTGTGTGTTAAAGAATATGTGGGAATTTGCAGATGAGATAGTGAATAACATGTGAAAAGATTTGGAATATTACAAAGCACTTTGCATTTAAGGAGGCATGTGACTTTTGAGATTAATGAAGCTAGTATATCTGCATTGAAAGTGAAAGATTGGGAGAGAGTGATAGGGAGGTAAAGAGGATCAAAAAGTTGTACAGAATCTAGAGCATTCTCTGATATGCTATTCCAGATACCTTCACCTATATGCGATCACCTGTGTTCTGTGTCCCAAACAATTCTGCAGAAAATATTAATGACTGCTTCATTAAAAAGCAAACTCGAAAACAACAACAATAACAACAACAACAACAACAACAACAACAGCAAAACCCTGTTTCTGTGGTCAAATACATTTTTGATTAAAAGAATAAGGTTTCTTCCATGTAAAATTCTTCAGAGGGTTTCATATGTTAATATTTATGTATTATTAATCTTAAATGGAACAAAGGCAAAAAACATTTCTAAAATGCATTTGCAAAAAAAAAATTTGAGCATACTGATTAACAAGTTTAAGATTCTATGGTTCTATGGAGCACCACTCAGGAAATGGTATTCTATAGGCCATGGACAATCATTATCTATCTATCTATCATCTATCTATCTAAATTTTATTGACAATACACATTAGATTTTGTAAAGACATTAATTGCTAGCCAATTTCTAAATTTACATTTTCTGAAGAGCACTACTCCTGTGTATGGGTTAAGCATGGTAAGAACCAAAAAAACCGGGGCGCCTGGGTGGCGCAGTCGGTTAAGCGTCCGACTTCAGCCAGGTCACGATCTCACGGTCTGTGAGTTCGAGCCCCGCGTCAGGCTCTGGGCTGATGGCTCGGAGCCTGGAGCCTGTTTCCGATTCTGTGTCTCCCTCTCTCCCTGCCCCTCCCCCGTTCATGCTCTGTCTCTCTCTGTCCCAAAAATAAATAAAAAACATTGAAAAAAAAAATTAAAAAAAAAAAAAAAAGAACCAAAAAAACCCCAAAAAACAAAAAAACCCAAAAATCAAAAAAAAGCTTTCATATTTAAGCCTGTTGTGAAAAGATGGTATAAAGGACTTTGTTACCACATGTCTCAGACTGGGGTTGGTGACTTAAGAGAGGAGATGATTGGTGGGGGAAGGGCCTGATGAGGAGAAAGGAACTGAGTACAAATGCAGGGCATGTGGTTCAGTTATTCTCAGAAAGGAGGGATCTTCTTCTTGACACTGCAGTGAAGAAAGCACTCATGATCAATAATTCTGTGATCTTTGATCCATTGGTTTTTAGACCAGTGGGATCTTGACTGGCCTCATTTAAAGGGTATATAGAGATCAGACTCTGACTATTTAAGTTACTTTGAAGAATTTGGAGAAAGAAGTTAGACATAAAAGCTTGCTTTAAGATAGATGTCTACCAGACTGGATAGTTCCTGCAATAAAAGTTGACAAGAAAATGAAATATGGACTAAAAGACAGTGCAATTTGGCTGATTCGTAACTAGTTGAATGATTATACCCAAAATGTGATCATTCATTTTTTCATTTATTCATCACTCATTGATTGGCAGGGAAAATGAATACATGATTCACAAAAGACATACTCTAATGACCAAAAGTATTACAGGAAAAAAGTTTCACTGTACTTTGGCTGCACACTTCATTTTCTAAGGGGAGCTAGTTCTTAGCTACCCCATGTGTACCACCCTACTTCATGTTCTACCTCCCAGGAATTCTACCCTAGGGAAGGAGGAGCTGTGATGATGGATGGTAATATGCCAAGGCTAGTGTGGCCATGGTATAAGAAGTCATTACATGTGTGTGCAATAAAGAGGTTAAAGGAAATTTAGGGACCATGCATTTTTGAAACTGTGTGCCTGACACAGTACAGTGCATCTAGAGCTGCATCCCAATTGGGAAGAGCCATCATCCTAGTGGGTGTAAGTAAGGGAAATGCTACATTTTTTTAAAGCACTTAAACTTACCTCAAGACTAAGGAAACACACACACACACACACACACACACACACACACACACACACACACACACATTCTTGCAGTTCATAGACTCACCAGGGCCAGAATTTCTGCTTAAATCTTGTAATAAAAATTTGCATTTTCTTGGCTTTTCTTAAACGCATATATGTCCTTCATGGACTTAACCAGAAAGGGGTTTTGTCTCCACAGTAATCACTGAACAAGGATTCAGGGCACTCTCTCTTACTATTAACACCAAAAAATTAAAAGTGAAACAGGAAGATATCTTCCTGGTCTATCAAATTGGCAAATATTTTAAATTAAGATATTATGCAGTGTTGATGAGGGTGTGGGGGCACAGATACACTCATTCTGCTAGTAGGAGTGTAAATTAGCTCAATCATTTTGAAGAGTAATTTGACAAGCTGTATCAAAAGCTTAAAAAAAAAAACCCATGAGGCATTCCACTTCTAAGAATTAATCCTAATAGGATAATTCTAGGTGTGCTCAAAGATTTATTTATATGCATATTCATTGGAACATTGTTTAATAAGAGAAAAAATTTGAAATAAGCTAGATGCTTAATAATAGAAAATTTTTTAAATAAATTGTGTCGTAGCCATAGTGTGGAATAGGATGAAGGCTTTGAAATGTTGCTATAAAACAATGACAGGGAGAAAATAAAATGAGGTAGGATGATTATAAGAGACTTAAACCAAATTCAATATTAAGACTTTGGACACTGATTTAACAAACAGTTAAATAACTTACAGGACAATCAGAGAATCTTGTACACTGGGTAATTCATTATAGCAAAAATTATTTAAAATAGGGACACCTGGGTGACTCGGTTAAGTCACCAACTCTTGATTTGCTCATGTCACGATCTCTCAGTTTGGTTTGTGGCTCTGCACTGTTATGTTGGGCTCTGCACTGTCAGTACAGAGACTGCTTGGGGTTCTCTCTTTTTCCCTTTCTCTCTTTGCCCCTCTCCTACTCACAAACACATGTGTGTGCTTTCTCTGTTACTCTCTCAAAATAAATAAATAAATTTAAAAATATTTAAGATAATTTGGGGTGATAATGGCATTGTGCTTTTTTCAAATGTTAATCTTCTATTTTTTTTTATTTTTTTTATGTTTGTTTATATTTGAGAGAGGGAGAGAGAGAGAGACAGACAGACAGACACAAAGTGCAAGCAGGGGCGAGGCAGAGAGGGAGACACAGAATCCAAAGAAGGCTCCAGGCTTTGAGCTGTAAGCCCAGAGCTCAATGGGGGGCTTGAATTCACAAACCAGCAGATTGTGACTTGAGCAGAAGTTGGATGCTTAATCGACTGAGCCGCCCAGGCAACCCTAAATGTTCATCTTCTAAAAGTACATACTGAAGTATTTACTAATGGAATTATATGGTACCTGAAATTTGCTTTAAAATAACCCAGAGTGGGGAATAGGAAAGTGGATTCAGATATATATTTTTAAAAATTGTCAAATGTTGATAATTAGTGAGTTGGGTGGTAGTTAAATAGAGATTGATTATGCTATTGTTTTATTTTTGTATATTTTGTATATTTTGTATATAATGACAAATAAAAATAATTGTTGAATAATTATTCATGTGAAATATTTCATAATATACTGTTGTTTAAGAAATATATTTTATATATATATATATATATATATATATATATATATATATATATATATATATAGCTTGTCGTCTTAAACTGGATTAGCCACTCTGCTTTTAGACTGAGAGGTGTGGAAATCAAAGCCATAGCCACTGGTTCAAGGCACCCACTATCTAATGGTGAAGGAACAGGTGGTGATCCGTAGTCACTCTTCACTCTACTGAATGTGGTAATAATGGAGTGAACAGGGTTCTGTGAGAGAGCACAGGGACTGCACAACTCTGCTAGACAGATCTGGGTAACACTTCATTGGAGGACAGTTTGATTCGATCTTTGAGGAATGTAGCAGCTTGAGGAAAAACTATGGTTGACATTAAATGAGGAGCAATTGGGGGCGCCTGGGTGGCGCAGTCGGTTAAGCGTCCGACTTCAGCCAGGTCACGATCTCGCGGTCCGTGAGTTCGAGCCCCGCGTCAGGCTCTGGGCCGATGGCTCGGAGCCTGGAGCCTGTTTCCGATTCTGTGTCTCCCTCTCTCTCTGCCCCTCCCCCGTTCATGCTCTGTCTCTCTCTGTCCCAAAAATAAATAAAAAATGTTGAAAAAAAAAAATTAAAAAAAAATAAAAATAAAAAAAATAAATAAATAAATGAGGAGCAATTGGAGAAATATGGAAAGTTTAATTCAAAAAGATTTTTCAACAACTTTTTGCAACAACAAATTTTACTTTATTTCAAATAAAATCATACAATTTCTAAAATACCACTTTGATTAGCTTTAAATATTTGCCATCAGCATGACTATATTAATTTGAAAAATTGGGATGTCATATCATCAAAAAAAATGGATAATTCTTCAATCTAATCCCCAGAATGTTACACATCTGCAGTAAATGAAGTAGAGCTTCAATGGGTATGTTTGGACCTGGGGTCTTTGTCAGAGATACAACCAATAGAACAATGGTGGTAATAAAGACCAGGATGAGTCATGGCTAAGTTCCCAACATTTGGTTTAGTTCTTTATAATAAATTATTAGGCAAGTCTCTCTACATATGTCTGCCAAAAGTATTGGCTGTTAACTTTTCTGAACTTTATTTTCCTATCTTGTAAAACATGTTCATAAAAGTATGTATGACATTTAGTTAATTTAAGAATGCATTATATATAGTTCATGTAAAATTACTTACCATAGTGCTCCCAAGTTGTTCATCTTCCCGTTTCCCTCCTCTCCTTTCATACTTTTTTCTTTCCTCCTATTCTTTCACATAAAAAAATTTTTAAAAGACATATCTCAAGTATTAGCTTGGCATGTGATGTTTAAAAGAAACATCTGAAAACAAAGAGAAAGGCACATGTTCAGTAAATGGGATGGAGAACGTTTACTATGTGGAGGAAAATTAGATGTCTCCTCATATAATACAACAAAGTAATATTCAAAAGTTCTAAGGGGTTAAATGAAAAAGAGTTCAATATTTTAAAAAATATTAATATTAATAGTGTAATATCTTGCCACATCTGATAACAAGAAAGGGAACTGAAAGCTTTCTGAGCAGAGTTGACATCAAAAATTATAAAATGTTTATGCAGATTTTTGACTGCTGAAAATTTGGCATCCTGAGTTACTGGAGACTCCAGTCTTCTGAAATACTTCCTCCAATATTTGAAAGTTTGCAAAGTTGTTTGCCTCCAAGCTCCTCTTCTAAAATGGCAGTTTATCCAAAATTGCTCACAGAGTTTTAGTGCCATTTTAAATAGTTAATCCAAGGCCTTGATTCAGAAGATTTGTTTCATTCATGTAGCCAAAAATATCTTCCAAGAATTCTATGAATAAATCTTTCTCTGATAAATGTTCTGAGAATGGGCTTTCACTTTACTCTCAAAAAAGTGAAAAATAATTTCCTGAAATTCAGTGAGGTACTATAAATATCTTTTCTAAACAAAACAAAACAAAAAACAAAACAAATAACAACAATAAAATTATATGTAAAAACTTAATGTTAGATTTTGACTTTTTTTTTGACAAAAAGCCTTCAGACAGTAATTTAAGGCCCTGGCTCTGATAAAGTTAATCACTTTAGGTACAAATTCTTCTAGGACATGGCAGAGATTTTACCAATCCTGATTACCAATCTAGGAAACGATGAGCCAAGGTGATTTATGTAGCTCTTTATTTCAATAGATCTGCACTGCTGTCAAAAATTAAAGTTGTTTCATGTGTGCCCATCCATGTCCTTACTAAGTGACAAGATTCCATTCTTTTTTTTATGGCTGAATAATATTCTGGTGTGTGTGTGTGTGTGTGTGTGTGTGTGTGTGTGTGTGTGTTCATTCATCAGTTGATGGACTCTTGGGATCCCTCCATAGTCTGGCTATTGCAAATAATGCTGCAATAAACATAGGGATGCATATTTCCTTTTGAACTAGTGTCTTTTTATTGTTTGGGTAAATACACAGTAGTGTTATTGCTGGATCATAGGATAGTTTTATTTTTAACTTTTTGAGCAATATCCATGCTGTTTTCCTGAGTGGCTGCACCAGTTTGCTTTCCCACCAACAGTGCAAGAGGGTTATTTTTTCTCCATATTTTTGCCAAAAGTTGTTGTTTATTGTGTTTTTGATTTTAGCCATTATGACAGGTGTGAAGTGGTATCTCCTTGTAGTTTTGATTTGCATTTCCCTGATGATAAGTAATGATGAACATCTTTTCATGTGTCCATTGGCTATCTGAAAGTCTTCTTGGGAGAAATGTCTGTTTATATCCTCTGTCCATTTTTAATTAGATTACTTGTTTCCTGGGTGTTGAGTTTTAGAAGTTCTTTATGTATTTTATATACTAACCCTTTATCAAATATGTCATTTGCAAGTATCTTCTCCCATTCAGTAGGTTGCCTTTCAGTTTGGTTGGTTGTTTTCTTTGCTATGCAGAAGTCTTTTATTTTGATGAAGTCAAAATAGTTAATTTTTGCTTTTATTTCCCTTTCCTTAGGGGACCTATCTAGAAAAAAAGTGGCCAATATCTGAGAAGTTTTTGCCTGTGCTCTCCTCTAGGATGTTTATTATTTCAAGTCTCACATTTAGACCTTCATCCATTTTGAATTTATTTCTGTGTATGGTGTAAGAAAGTGGTCTAGCTACATTCTTTTCATGTCGCTGTCCCGTTTTTCCAACACCATTTGTTAAAGAGCCTGTCTTTTACCCATTGGGTATTCTTTCCTATTTTGTCAAAGATTAATTGACCATATAATTGTGGGTTCATTTCTGGGTTTTCTATTCTGTTCCACTGATCTATAGGTCTGTTTTTGTGCCAGTATTATACTGTTTTGATCACTATATCTTTGTAATATAACTTGAAGTCCAGAATTGTGAGGCCTCCAGCTTTGCTTTGCTTTCCTTTTTCAAGGTTGCTTTGGGTATTCAGGGTCTTTTTTGGTTCCATAAAAATCTTAGTATTGTTTGTTCTGGGTCTGTGAAAAATGCTGTTGGTATTTTGATAGGGAGTGCATTAAATGTGTAGATTGCTTTGAGTACTATAAACATTTTAGCAGTGTTTGTTCTTCCAGTCTATGAGCATATTATATCTTTCCATTTCTTTGTGTTGTCTTCAATTTCCTTAATCAGTTTTCAGAGTACCGACCTTTCACTTCTTTGGTTAGGTTTACGCCTAGTTATTTTATGTTTGGTGCAATTGTAAATGGGATTGTTTTCTTAATTTCTCTTCCTGATACTTCATTGTTACTGTATAGAAATGCAGCAGACTTCTGTAGATTAATTTTGTGTCCTGAAACTTTACTGAATGTGTTTATCAGTTCTAGCAGATTTTTTGGTAGAATCTTTTAGTTTTTCTATATATAGTATCATGTCATCTGCAAGTAGTAAAAGTTTTACTACTTCCTTACAAATTTGGATGCCTTTTATTTCTTTTTGTTGTACTGGCTAGCACTTCCAGTACTATGTTGAATAAAAGTGGAGAGTGGACATCCTTATCACATCCCTGATCTTACAGAAAAGGCTCTCAGTTTTTCCCCATTGATTGTGATGTTCCCTGTGCATTTTTTAATATAAGGCCTTTATTATTTTGAGGTATCTGAATCTAATGTTGAGGTCTTTTATCATGAATGGATGTGGGACTTTGTCATATACCTTTTCTGTGTCTATTGAAATGATCATGTGGTTGTTATCCTTTCTCCTATTGATGTGATGTATCACAATGATTGGTTTACCAATGTTAAACCACCCTTGCAACCCAAGAATAAATCCTACTTGATTGTGGTGATTGATTTTTTTAAAATATATTATTGGATTTGGTTTGCTAGTATTTTGTTGAGAGTTTTTGCATTTGTGTTCATCAGGGATATTGGCCTGTAGTTCTCTCTCTCTCTCTCTCTCTCTCTCTCTCTCTCTCTTTCTCTCTCTCTCTGGTGTATTTTTTTTTTATTTTTATTTTTTAAAAATTTTTTAACGTTTATTTATTTTTGAGACAGAGAGAAACAGAGCATGAACGGGGGAGGGGCAGAGAGAGAGAGACAGAACCGAAGCAGGCTCCAGGCTCTGAGCCATCAGCCCAGAGCCTGACGTGGGGCTCGAACTCATGGACCGCGAGATCGTGACCTGAGTTGAAGTCGGTTGCTTAACCGACTGAGCCACCCAGGCGCCCCTGGTGTATTTTTTTTAAAGGTGTATTTTAAAGGTGTATTTATTTATTTTTGAGATGGGGGCACACATAGGTGGGGAGGTGCAGAGAGAGAGGGGACAGAGGATCTGAAGCAGGCTCCACGCTGACAGCAGCAAGCTCAATGTGGGGCTTGAACCCACAGACTGCAAGATCATGACCTGAACCAAAGTTGGACGCTCAACAGACTCAGTAACCCAAGTGTCCCTTTTGGTGTCTTCATCTTATTTTGGTATCAGAGTAATGTTGGCCTCATAGAATGAATTTCCTTATCATTTCTCTTGTTTGTAATAACTTGAGAAGGATAGGTATTAACTCTTCTTTAGATGTTTGCTGGGATTTGCCTGTGAAGCCATCTGGTCCTGGACTTTCCTTTGTTGGGAAATGTTTGTTTTATTTGTGATTTCCTTGCTGGTTATCAATCTGTTCAAAATTTCTATTTCTACATGTTTCAGTTTTGGTAGGTTATATGTTTCTAGGAATTTATCCATTTCTTCTAGGTTGTCCAATTTATTGGCATATAGTTTTTCATAATATTCTTATAACTTTGTATTTCTGTGATGTTATTTCTACTCTCTCATTTGTGATTTTATTTGAGTCTTTTTTCTTTTTTTCTTGATCAGTCTGGCCAGTAGTTTATAAATTTTATTGTTTTTTTTTTAAGAACTGGCTCCTAGTTTTATGTATCTGTTCTATTGTATGTTCAGTTTCTTTATCATTTATTTCTGTTCTAAAAAAGTCTTTATTATTTCCCTCCTTCTGCTGGTTTTAGGTTTTTTTTTTTTCTTATCCTCTTAAGGTATAAGGTTAGGTTGTTTATTTGAGATTGTTCTTGCTTATTGATGTAGGCCTGTATTGCTATGCACTTCCCTCTTAGAATTTCTTTTGCTGTACCCCAAAGGTTTTGAACCATTGTTTTCATTTTCATTGATTTCCATGCACGTTTTTATTTCTTCTTCGATTTTCTGGTTGACTCATTCATTATTTAGTAGCATCTTATTTAACCTCCATGTATTTCTGGTATTTCTAGATTTTTTCTTGTGATTGACTTCTAGTTTCATAGCTGTGGTCAGACAAGATGCATGGTATTACTTCAGTCTTTTTAAATTGTTGAGGCTTGTTTTGTGGCCTAATATGTGATCTATTCTGGAGAATGTTCCACATGCCCTTGAAAATAATGTGCGTTCTGCTGTTTTAGGATGGGATGTTCTGAACATATCTGTTAAATCCATCTTGTCCAGTGCCATTCAAAGTTCTTTCCATGTTGATATTTTGTTTAGATAATCTGTCCATTGATGTAAGTGGGATGTTAAAGTCTCCTATTTATTATTGTACTATTATTGATTTGTTCCTTTATGTTTATTACTAACAGTTTTATATATTTTAGTGCTTTCCAGTTAGGTGCATAAATATTTACAGTTGTTATATGTTCTTGTTGGATTGTCTTCTTTGTTATTATATAGCATCCTTCTTTCTCTCTTGTTACAATCTTTGTTTTAGAATCTATTTTGTCCAATGTAAGTGTTGCTACTCTGGCTTTTTTGACATCCATTTGATAATATATGTTTCTAAAACCCCTCACTTTCAATCTTCAGGTGTCTTTAGGTCTAAAATGAGTCTTTTGTAGGCAGCATATAGATGGATATTGTTTTTTATGTCTCTTATGTCACACTATTTCTTTTGATTGGATCATTTAGTTCATTTACATTCAAAGTAATTATTGATAGGTATGTATTTATTGCCATTTTATTACTTGTTTTATGGATGTTTATGAAGATTATCTCAAATTCTTTCTTTCTTTCTTTCTTTCTTTCTTTCTTTCTTTCTTTCTTTCTTTCTTGGTTTGCTGGTTTTCTTTAGTCATATATTTGGATTTCTTTCTCTTTATTATTTATATTTATTAGTGGTGTTTGATTTGTGGTTACCATTAGGTTTGTATGTAACATTTTTTGCACATAGCAGTCTAGATTAAATTGATGGTTATTTAAGTTTGAACCCATTCTTTGCTCCTCTATTCCCCATGTTTTAGGTATATGGTATCACATTTCACATTCTTTTATTTTGTGAGTCCCTCGACTGAATTTTTACAGAAATATTCATTTGTACTGTTTTTTTTTATTTCCTACATTCATGCTATCATTTTGGTCTTTACTTTCTACTCAAAGGGTCCCCTTTATTTAATTAATTAATTAATTAATTAATTAATTTTGTATTTATTTATTTTAGGAGAGAGGATGGGCGGGGGGAAGGCAGAGGAAGAGGGTGGAAAAGAATCTGAAGCAGGTTCCATGCTCAGCCTGGAGCCTGACATGGAGCTCTGTCTCACGATGGTGAGATCATGACCTGAGCCAAAAATTAAGAGTCGGATGCTTAACTGACTGAGACACCAAGGTGCCCCTCAGTGGGTCCCCTTTAATATTTCTTGCAGGGCTAGGTTAGTGGTCATGAACTCCTTTAGTTTTTTGTTGGGGAAACTCTTAATTTGTCATTCTATTCTGAATGATATTCTTGCTGGATAGAGTATTCTTGCCTATGGTTTTTCCCATTTTGCCATTCCTTTCTAGCTTGGAAAGTTTCTGCTGCAAATTCTGTCGATAGCCTTATGTGGTTTCCTTGGTATGTAAGTATCTTCTTTTGTCTTGCTGCTTTTATTATTTTTTTCTTTATTACTATATTTTGCTTTGAAAATATGGCATTCCTCTCTATAATGTTTCTGCTGAAAATCCACTTGTAGCCTTCTGTGGTTTCTGTTGTATAGAACTGTCTTCTTTTGTCTTATTGCTTTTAATATTTATTACTATATTTTTCCATTTTAATTATAATATGTCTTGATGTGGATCTGCTTTTATTGATTTTGTTGGAAGTTTTCTGTGCTTTCTGGATCTGGATATCTGTTTCTTTCCTCAGGTTAGGGAAGTTTTCAGCTATTATTTCTTCAAATAAATTCTCTGCTCCCTTCTCTCTCTCTTCTTCTTCTGAGTCTCCTATAATACGAATGTTATTATGTTTGAGGGAGTCACTGAGTTCCCTGAGTCTATTTTTATTTTGTGTAATTATTTTTTCTCCCTTTTTTTCAGCTTGATTACTTTCCATTACTCTATCTTCTAGGTCAGTGATTTATTCCTCTGATTCTTCCAGCCTGTTATCCATTCCATCAAGCATGTTTCTCATTTCATTCATTGGGCCCTTTATCTCTAGTATGTCATTCCTTATCTTTGTGTTAAGGGTCTCACTGATCTCTTCCACTCTTTTCTCAAGTCCAGTGAGTATCCTTATGATCATTGCCTTAAATTCTACATCAAGCATGTTACTTATATCTATTTCACTTAGATTTCTGGCTGTGACCTTATCCTGTTCTTTCATTTGGTACAAATTCCTGTCTTCTCATTTTGTTTATGTCTCAGTGCCTGTTTCTCTATGTTAGGAAAGTCAGCTATGTCTCCTGTTCTTGAGGGTAATGTCTTTTTGAAGAAGAGTTCCTGTAGTGCCCTGCTCTGTAGTGCCCTCTGTTTCAGAGGGCCTGGCACTTCTGGGAATGTCTCCAATGTGTGCTGAATGCACTCTGCTGTTGTGTCCTGGATGCTTTATCTTTCAGACCAGGAACGTGCAGAGGGTCTCTTTGGCTGTCATAGGCAATGTTTGGTCCCTAGCCTGAATGTGGCAAGTTTTAACTAGGTAGACTCTGGTCTGCTTATGAAATGAGACCTGTCACCATCACTGCTGTCTGAATTGAGGTCCTGCAAAACTCCTGGATATGGAGACATGGTGTGGGCAGGAGTTTGGGCTAGTCTTCTGGTGGAGGGGGCAACTGTTCTGGGACCAAGACAAGCATGATTAGGAAAGGAGGTTTTACCAGAGTGCTGGGGTGGGGAGGGGCTTGATATAAGCAAGTTAGGTAGCTAGTTGTCTATACTGTGCTGGTTCCCACAGGTGGCCCTGTGCTTATGCTGAGAGGTGGGGGAGTGAAATGGCATCTGCCAGTTCCTTTGCTCCTGGAGGGATCTTTCCATGAATGTCTGGGACATGCTCCGAGATGAGCAAGTAACATCCCCCCTTTGTGCCTAAGCCACTCTTCAGATCACTGTTTCCATGCTGTATGTCCATGGGATGTTTGCTCTGCCTTTTCTCCAAGAGCAGTCTCAATGTCCTTTGAGCTCTCCCGAAGCCAAACACACTGACCTTTAAAACTCTAGGTTTCAAGATCTAATGAAATTCAGCTCCTCTCACTTTCCATGCCAGTTGCTATGTGGATTTATTTTCCCCATGTGCTTCCCTGTGTACTAGTTTGTCTCTCACCCTTCTGTGCAACTGTGGCCTCCTCCCTACTGCATCAACCGTGACCTGTTTATCTCCCAGGCTGCATCTCTGCACTTTCTACTTCTTCTGTGTGGCCTCTTGTCTACTTTTATATGTGGGGTTTGTCCTGTGTGTCTCTAGATCAATTTCTAGGGTATTTATGACGATTTAGTAGTTGTCTAGTTGTATTCATGGGAAGAAGTGAGGCTCAGGTCCTCCTCCACTACCATCTTTCCCTAACATCCTTACAAAAGCCTCTTGAAATATGAAAACTAGGAACGTGCTGCTTTGAGAACCATACATGGTTTGGTCCAATTGTGTGTTGAAAATGGGCAATTTGACTGCCATTTCTCCATTACCTGCTACATGCTTTTAGAAGGATGTCACTGGTTCTGAACAGTGATGGAATAACTCACTCAGTTTTCTTCATTCAGACCAAAATGAAAATCAGCTTCAAAATTTCTAAGGTATGTAGTCTCAATAAACCTTACCATTCATAGGTTTGTCTTGGTAATATAGTAAGAAATTATATAGAATGTTTCAAAACAAAACTTTTGTGTTAGGGCAGTTTGAGTTTCAATTTTGAGTAAATTTCAAGTCTTGAAAATCCAGTTTTAAGCACATAGAAAAGATGTAAACTGTCTGCTCTCTCTTTTACATAAAAGAAAGTAAGTAGGTTTGGAGTTTTTAGGCTCTATACTTCTGCAGGAAACTTGCCTCGTGAAAACTACCATCATTTTTATGTCCCAACACACTGAGATTCTGACTAAGGGTGGGAAATGCACACTCTTCCTAACTTAAGGCATGTATTATTAACAAAGAAAATGACATAGGCTTAAATGGCAGTGCATGTTCTCATTAATTTCTAACAACAGGAGGATAGACTACACATCAAATGAATTATGTTATTGTATGTTTTCTAACCATGTGAGTATAATAGTATGCTTTATAATTTGTTTAGAGTAAAATATCCACCAAAAGCATAATTTTAAGCAGTTAGAAATTTTTTTTCTTGTGACAGGATTTTCAAAATTATGTGAACTAAATTAAGTAAAATTATTTTTACTGGTTTATGGACACCTGAAGGTTGAGAATCCTTCAATTAACTGGCATCACACCTTTACATGTGCATATATGAGTGTGTGTGTGTATAATTTTGTAAAGTTTTAGTCCTAGATTCTCAGATCCTGGATGCTTTGGATGGGTATAATTTTGGTATATGATGCAAAGCTTAGCACAAGTTCTGAAACACAGAATGTATCAATAAATGTTTGTTATATTGAATTTAATTTCAGTGCCAAAAACAGAAGCCATAAGGAGAGGGCTTCTAAGAAGATCATGATGGCAGCTTAGTTCTTCCTTTCTCAATTCTCTTAAAAATTCTACATATGTGTAAAAAATGAAAATAAAAATAACTCTCATATCAAATGAAATCACAAGTTTTCTGAAAAAGTTGTAAACTCCAAGTTATTGTTAAATATTTTTAAAAGCACTGGGACCAACAGAGCCAGAGCATACACCTCTTGTGGACAGGGGAGATAATGAGGCATTGAAAGAACAGAAACAATAGAAAATATATTTTGAGGGTAGGTGTCAGAAATCTCCAGACATTGCTCACTTCTAGAAATAGGCCCCACCCTAAGTGGGAACCATTGTGAGAAATGCTAAGATAAAATAAAGTAGGTTTAAGTGCTGTAGAATGTAAAATGTCTCCTACATCAAGTACTATAAATGAATGGAGCACTTAAAATTTAGCGGCTGTGTCCTTTAGTGACTCCAAATGACGTTGGAATCCACAAGAGTAAGTAAATCATAGAATGGATGGTAGAAGTCCTATGAAAGTTAGATTTTAAGTTAGTTGCAAAGAAGAGGTAATTACACATTAATTTGTTTATTAAAAATAGTTTATTGTTATAGAAGGCAGTATGGATAACGCTTCCCTTCCCTGAATTATCTCTCATCTATTAATTTGGTATTTCAAACTATAGGAACCAATTTAACCTCTATGTGGATAAATTATAGGAAGAAATGTGCAAAATAGCATCACAAGCTTTGCAAACAAAACAAAACAAAAGGTAAGAGCAGAATGTGGCCAGAAAGCAGAAATTTGTTACTCAATATTTCAATAAGAATTTAAAAACATCAAATGAAGCCATTGCTGCTATGAAGGAAGATACTCATCAGAAATAAAGAACTCAGGGAAGAGAAGTCTTGAGATAAAAGAGTAACAGAAAGAGATGAGATTAATACTGGAAGAATTTAGGGAATACAAACAGAAGAAAAAGACAAACTGTTTAAGAAATGAAGAGTAAGTTTCAAGGAGCCACAGGAAGATGGAAAATTGAGTAAGGAATTCTGTTATTAAGTATCCGAAATAATGATTATTTCTTGCTGTGGGTTGGCCGAACAGTTCTTCTGGTCTTGCTGGTGCTACTCCTATAGCTACATTCAGCTGGCAGGTTGTCTTGGAGCGGGGGGGGGGGGGGGGGGGGGGGGGGGCAGCTGGAATCAACTGGGACAACAGGTGCAATTGGGCTTCTCTCTTAGTGTGTTTTTCACCTTCAGCGAATCTAGACCAGGTTTCTTGAAATGGTATATAGTAATTCAATAAGAGAAAGTCAGATATGCCAGTACTTATTAATCCTCTGCTTATGTCATATTTTCTGGTGTCCCAGTGTCAAAACCAGGCAAAGCAAAAACAAAAGTGAAAGTCACATGGTAAGCTCAGAATCAAGGTAGGAGAAGTATATACAGGAGAATAGAGGGAGGTGTGATTCACTGAGGGCTACTGATGTAACAATATAACACAGTCTACTATCTGGCCCTGATGATTCATGTTGAAATCTATCCATGCTCAAACGCTATGCTTTTGTGTATTAATTCTGGATACAGAAAAGTCCCCTCAGGTCCAGCTCCTTGAATATAGCACCTGTTGGTCTAAAGACCCAAGAATAAAAATACAGCTTATCGGCCCCACTTTCTTCCACAAACCCATCATTGAATGGTGAGACAGGAACAGTATAACCATAATAGACACTTTCACTTAAAAGAGGAAGAATTGGAAGTTTTTAGCAATCACTAGCCCAAAATAATTCTGAAATCCAGCCGAGCATATAAGGGCAGGGAATATTCCTTGATTAAGATTTCATTCTGCTTCCCTGGAATGGTTTCCTAATCCATCTTGTCCATGGCTCTTGGCTTTGTCCTGTAGGCTCTTGGCTCAATTCTCAGAGATTTTTCTTCTTTAAAAATACCTGAGTAGCTTTATCAGCAAATCTTCTGTATGTAGGAAGGTGGAGGCCCAGAAAGCTCTTTGTTTTTAAACTGTCTCATTTTTAGTCCAAACTGATACAACTGCCTTAAAAATCCTAATGATTTCCTGTGTTTATGGATGGATTCATCCCATGCCTCAAGTGCACATCCATAAGTCTCTAAATAGGCCTTGCTGTATATTGGGTACCTCAGAATGCTGTGAAATAATGTTTGTAGAATTCTTAGAAGCCCTTCTGTTTAGCTGAGAGAATCTACTAAAAATCCCTTTAAATAATTTTGAGGCTTAAAAAAGGGGTTTTACATCCATATCCTTGATTTGGTCTTTACCCTGAGGCCATTTATTATACTGAGAGTTGCCACCTGGGAAGTCTGGAAATGTGAAGTTGTTTTATTTTCCAACCCAGAAAGTTCTGTTTTTTTTTCATGTCCAGTTTCTTCTTGCAAACTAATTAGTTCTCTCCTTAGCTTATCTCTGTCTGCCACTGTCACACCATATGTACTTAAAAGAAGCCAATTGTCATTTTTTATCATTCTTCTAGGAAGTCTCCTTAGCCAGACCCACTAGTTTATCAGGTACAATTCTATCTTCTCTGTACCAGCATTTAACAAGTTTGTCAAATGTTTTGCTGTTATAGAATATGGGCGACCATTTTGTCCTGCCACTAAGGATTTCCTCAGCTGATTTTAAGTCTCTGCCATCATTTCTTTGCCGTCCCTTCAGCCCTTGCCCGCATACTCCCTACACTTCTCAAGCCTCCATCTGTTGCCCCATTCTAAAGCCAATGCCACATATTTGGGCTTTTGTTACAACCACGCCACATTTCTAGGCCACAATTTCTCTATCAGTTATCTAGTAATACATAATAACACGCCCCACAACTTTGTGGCTTAAAACAATGACTTAATGTTTCTCATTATTCTGTAAGTTGACTGTACCCAGTAACACATTTGTACTCGTTTGGCCTAGGCTCATTCACACACCCGAATTTAGATGTTGAATTGATTGGAGAGCTGTGTTAAACTGGAATGGCTGAGCCTCTCTCTACATACTACGGGTGGTATTTCATTCTCGTTATGTTTAAACTAGACTTATTCACATGGTGATGGTGGCATTTCAAGAGGGCAAGTCCCCATGTGCAAGTGTTTATCAAGCTTCCTTATTTGTCATATTTGCTGATGTCCTGTTAGCCAAAGCAAGTCACATAGCTAAGTCAAGAGTCGGTATGGGAGAGGACTACAAAAGGGTCTGGATGTCAGGAAGCATGGCTAATTGGAAGTCATTAATTATCAATATATCAAATAAACAATAAAGATAGAAATTTTTAAAATGAAAGAGAATGAGAAAAAGTGCAATTAGAGAGAAAAATGATGGATATAAAATGCAAGCAAAGGAGAATGAAAAACAGGAAACAGATATTTGAAAGGATAAGTCAAGAAAACTTTCCTGAAATATGAGAACGATTGTACATATTGACAAGTCACTAAGGGAAAATTGATTAAGAATTGTCATCATTGCATTGAACAATGTATAGAATTATTGAATCACTATATTATAAACCTGAAACTGATATAACACTGTTAATTATACTGAAACATGATTTAGGTGAAAATTAAAGAAAATATCTTTATTTAGAGGAAATATAAATATATTGTAGGTAGGGAAAAGAATATTGTAGATAAGATGATGAAAGAAAAAGGCTATTTTAGGCTCCCAAACCAAAAAATCAAGCCATGTATATAGGTGGTGAAATCATATGGCCCAGTTACCCTGGGATAATCCAAATTTATGTTTATTGTACCATAAACATAAATTAATATACACAGTGACCTCTTTCATCTCAAACTGTAGTTAGCCAAACATGTATGGTCACTATTGTTTTAAGGGAAAGAAAATATGATTTTCAACAGACTTTAAAAAAAATTTTTTTTAATGTTTATTTATTTTTGAGACAGAGAAAGACAGATCGTGAACAGGGGAGAGTCAGAGAGAGGGAGACACAGAATATGAAACAGGCTCCAGGCTCTGAGCTGTCAGCACAGAGCCTGATGCAGGGCCCAAACTCACAGAGTGTGAGATCATGACCTGAACCAAAGTCAGATGCTTAAGCAACTGAGCCACCCAGGCACCCCTTCAACAGACTTCTTGATAGTAATGTTCAGTGACAGGAAACAACGAAGCAACACCTACAATATATTCCAGAAAGAGTGAGCCAAAATATTTAAACACAATCAAACTTTTCTTCAAATTTTAATATTACAATAGATTCAATCCACGGAATATTTTAGTTGCAAGATATCTCTTTTACTATTTTAAGAGATGATGCTGATTAAAAACAAGGGCAAAAAGTATTACATAAAGTGTACAAACAAGGGGTCCCTGGGTGGTTCAGTCAGTTAGGTGTCCAACTTTTGATTTCAGCTCAGTTGACGATCTCACAGTTTGAGGGTTGGGGCCCTGCATCCGGCTCTGGGCTGAGACCCCACAGACTGCTTCAGATTCTTTCTCTCTCTCTCTGCCCCTCCCCTGCTTTCTCTTCCTCACTCTCTTACAAAATAAATAAATGAAAAAAATGTTTAAAAATTTATCCAAACAAAATGTAAGCCCTATAAGTTAAAATATTAAACTTTATAAATATCAGAATGACATAAAATACAAAAAATACTTCATGAGTAAATATAAACAAAAAACACAAAAGAATATATATTAAAAGGAAGCATGCCCATCATGTTAATAGTTATAAATATAAACAAATTTAACTCACTTATTTAAAGGTAAATGATTTGTTTATAGAATCACAAAGCAAAACTCTAATTTATTAAAACAAGGTGACTTAGAAGAACCCTGCCTCCACCCCCAAGCTCCCCCAGCACCAAATAAGTAGAGTAAAGCTCTATCAGGTTAATATAAATACAGAGAAAGTAGTCTTGGTGTTAACTTGAGATAAGGCAGAATTTAAGTCAAAGAGCATTATCTGACATGAAGAACAGTTTATAACATTAAATGGTATATTTCACAATAGAAATAATAGTTATAAATACCTATGGACCAAATAGCATAGCAGTAACTTTCATAAATTATCAGAACTTTCATAATTGTCAGAAATTATGGGAGATAACAAAATAGGCTTAAAAATAATCAAAGACTTCTAGTCACTAATTTCAAAACTAGATACTGCAGGACAAAACACACTTAATATGGTATTTCTTAACAATGTAAACAAGAAGATATTTATGGTAATCATTACTTTAAAAAGTTAAGCCCATGCCTATGTGACATTTAAAACTATATTCTCAACTGTAAAGAACGCCTTTACACATCTACAAGGTCATCTTCCATAATACAGTAGACATGATAACAAGGTATAAAAAATACTTAGAGTTAGACAAAATCTTTCTCAAATACTCTTGCATTAAAAATGAAAACAAAAAAAGAGGCTAAGTTATAGAATTTCTAGAAAGCAGCAATACAGTAACCAATGGGACAGAGTTAAATCAGAGCTCAGAGGAAAATTCATAGCCTACATACTTCATAAAAAAGAAAGAATGAAAATAAAATAACCATCTGACTAGATACATTAGAAAAAGAATAATTTTTGCATATTTAATATTTTTTATTCTTTCAACTGTAAATATAATTTCTACTGAAATATGCTTGGTTGAGAATTCTCAGAATCTAATCAGAATAGACTGATCTAAGTCAGAGATCAGTGGGTCTGGGGAATTTTAGGAGAAGGTCAAAATATTGCATATCTGTTTTCTCTTATCGGTGAAAGAACTCACCAGAATTCATTTCAAACACTCCCCAATTCTCATTCTTAATTAAAATCCTGCTTTGGGATTAGACTTGAATAATTCAAAAACAAGTCCAGTCCTGAAACTTTATTATAGTACATCAAATACTGTATTTGGAGACAATCACGAAAACAGCCAACTATCATAAGCATTTATGTCTATTTTGTACATTATGTGGATTTTTAACATGGAAAAACATTCAATTAATTTTTTTTCCCATTTTTATCAGAAAAGTAGTCATTCTACATTGAATATTCTCAAAGGCATCTAGATTTAACAAAAGTTACTGGTGCACTTGAAATGTTTTAATGGGCTAAAATGTTTAATGTTTTAATGTTTAAAATGTTTTAAAATGGGTCTTTAAAAACAAATTGTCTCCCATACTTGCCTTGCTTATTCTTTGTGTTTGCTATTCCTCTACTTGGATGTCCTTTCTCTTCCTAGCTCCTTCTGATGTGGTTTTGGAGTGGTGGGGTCCAGAGCCCATGGCCATGAAAGAATTCTTGAGATGTCTTTGGTGCAAAAGGGTGATTTTATTAAAGTACGGGGACAGGACCCATGGGCAGAAAGCTGCACCGGGGTTGTGAAGAAAAATTGTTATATACTATAGAGTTGGGGGGGTGGTGTGTAAGGAAAAAGGGAGGTCTCACAAAGGGCTTTCATGTGCTAAAGAGGACTCATAAGATACTGGAGGCCCTGCTATTGTTGATCTAAAGTTATTTTTCCCTCTAGTAAGGCATTAACATTAAGACAAGACAGTTGAAAGTCTCTTGGAGGAATGTTATGCTCTGCCTATCTCAAATGTCTGTTAATCGACTGCAGGTTATTAAAAAAATAATTTTGTCTACATTTTCTTCTTGCCTTTGTTCCCCACATCACTATGGATGGGACAGTGATGTTAGGGCTCCAGAAAACTGAGTCTACAGGTTTCTTGAGGTTGTTTTTTTCTTTGTAAATCACTAAGACAGTTGCAAACTGATAGAGACTCCTGTCCTGCATGACTCCCATCTCTGTTAACCATTTGTTTTTCCCTTCTCTTTTTTCCTTGGGCAGCCAGGAGTGCCTGAGGAATGTCACAGGTATCCCACCTGGGAGGCAGTGGGGGTGTTGTTAGCTTGTGCTTTGCCCTCAGCTTGCCTTTGGTTCCTTGTCACTTCTTTCTCTTTGATTGTCCAAGTCATCTTCCTTCTTAAAGAAATATTCATTTCTCTCTTTTTTCAGGAAGCTTTTCCAGACTATTTGAAGATACACTGATTTATTTATTCTAGATCTTCTTGGCTTCATAATTTACACTGTAAATTCTACCATTTTATTCTGTGATTTCAGAACAGGCATAATACATATATGGAGTAGCCTGTGGTACAATGCCTCAGTGATTTCCAGATTACTAAATGTCTTCCTTGCAAGTATTGGTGTATGGTGTTTGAAGTTCCACCAAGAGCGATTATTCCATTGCTATCCACAGTATTTTCTCTGGTTGGTTCATTATTGAAATTCATATAATGCTAGGGAGTATAGCATATTAAAGCTTCCATCAAATTGATTCATGTCCTCCTCATTTCCCAGAGAGAGTGACTGGGAGTTTGAACAGCATTGTTATTTGTTGGTGCGGAGATTGTCATGCATAGTGAAGAGACAGAAAATAATTTGTGAAAATTAAGGAATAGTACAAAAAGAAAATTTAAAGATATTGTTGATAGGCTTCAATGATTCAGAATTTCTCAGTGCCAAACCTATCTGCTTTTATGTGCAGTTCCTTTCTCTCTATAAACTTGAACACTCATATGGAGAATAAATGTATTCAAATATTATACCTATCAAAGTATCTTGTATAGTTTTACGTATAAAGAGATTTCTAAGAATATGATTATTGAAATAAAATGCTTATTATTTCTATTTTATTTTATTATGTGAAAGAAGTTTAGTTTTTCAAAACTGAAATGTTATAATAGTAGTCTATACTTAATTTCAACAATTCTTTTTTAAGTGTCAGAGGTAAAAGTTGGAAAAAAAAAAAGAAAACCCAGAGGATCTAATATTTGGTCAAGAATGAGAGGAATCACAATGTCCATTCACGTAAAGTTCACTTAACAATTCTATGCTGCTGATCAAGTTGCTTTTTTCTTCTTGCTCTCATGCAGGAAAGTGTGAAGGGGAAGGTTGGTGTACTGTACATTTCTGTATTATTTGCATTTTAAGTGATGGGACTGGAGAGAGCATTGAGAATGAATTATTAATGGGAGTCTTCTTTGTGGCAAATACAGTGCTGAGCCCGGGGTCCTACTTGATACTGTCAAGACTATACTGCTAATATTTTTTTTAATCCTTCTCTTGGCAAGATATAAAAGGAATGGAAAGGAAGAACTGAAAGGGAATGGCCAAAGCTGTGTTGTCTTTTCTTTCTGGTATATTTATGCTTTTTCCATATCCCCTTGCCTTCCAGGGATTCTTCCTACACACAGGGGACCTCCCTCTTTTGCACCACCATTGTGCCAAAGTGCCAATACCTGCCTGTATAATGGTACTCATACTCAATTGCACCTACTTGTGTCACTGTTAAGAAGGGAAAAACAAAAACAAAAACAAACAAACAAACATTTCCTCTAAGCATCAAGCTTATTCTAGCTGGTCTAAGAATTAAATTGACATGACTCAAATTAACAGAAGAAAATCAGATTTACTTTCCTATGTAGAGGGGATCCACACACACATGAGATGCCAAAGACAATGAGGCAAAATGAGGTATATATGTCATCATGAACTAAGAAAATGGGGGCAGGGGTCTGAGACTTCAAACTGAAGGAAAACAATTCACAAGAAGATGAAAAAGAGTAAATGTTTGATTATCAAATGTTTACTGGGCCATCCAGAAACAATGGGACATACAGAGGAATTTTAACAAATTTTGCAAAATTCCTCCTTGTCTACCACCCCTAGTTCCTATTATAATGTAATTATTTATGATGATAACTCTCTTCCTAGAGCAAATTTTCTATGTAAAATTTTTTTTGTTAGGCAATTAGGGAAAGGTCAAAGTTCCTTTCTGAGTCTGGGTCTTGATTGTTTTCAGCTTGAAATAATCTGCATGCCAACGTGGCACATTTTGGGGCAACTTGACCTTGACCCAACACTTGCTTCTGTCACCCCACTGAGAAAGTATTCTTGAAGTCAAGACTAAATCCTAATCCTTAGTATCAGGCCTGGAATATAGTAGGTACTTAATGAATGCTATTTTCTTCAATAAATAAATTGAATATTATACAAAGAGGCTAAATAGATTATCCACAGAAATACAAGTTCTCTCTCCCACTCTCAAATGTTGGTATGTACTATGTAAAAGAGTTTCAAAATACTGGGGTTTTAGGACCTGGGGATGCAATTCTTAAAGACTGAGAAAGTGGCATACAACTCCATATCACATTGTGAATGATGGCTTTTACTCTAACAGGCATGTATATTGGAATAAGAAATGGAAAGTTTAAGGAAATTAAAGAGTGATCCACATGAAGAGATACTTAAATACCACTGGCATATTCTACAAGTAGCCACCTCTCTCTATTGAGGCCAGCTTCTCAAAGAGAGAACATTCTTTCAGTCCCACAAGTGCTGGTCTCTTTCTGCCTCATAGAGGACTAAGATTTATAAGAGAGTTCCATGGTTCTATTGCAAACTTTATCATCCTGTTCCGTGTGTGTGTGTGTGTGTGTGTGTTAAATGGTGTTTTAAGAACTGCTCTCTCTCCATTTTAAAGTTTCCTTTCTGTGCTGTCATTTCAGAGTTAGTTCAGTGCAGTTAGCAATAGTTGTCAAGATGAGAGAGAATTACTCTTTAACAAACTTAATTTTTCTTTTCTCTTAACCTTCCTTTTCACATCAGCTATTTCCATAGCTAATAAATTTTAAACTGTGAAAATTGCTTTGATCAATTATGTATTTAGGTTTTTCATAAACATGCTGATTTTATTACTTATGGAAACGATTAAGAACACATTTGTGTAGAATTTCTCCTGTATCGTCCCAAGTGAATTCTTTATGTTTGCAGAGATTGTCCTATTTACTGATTTTATGAGCATCTTGCAGATATTTTTATTTTCATGTGGAAAATTAAGATGTAGGTATTGCTTAAAAACATTTTGAACACACTCCTATCCATGCTGACAAATAATGGTTGGTAATACAGCAGAATCTCTAATTGAAGATAAGCAGGTAAATCTACACCCACCCCCGAAAATCACTGTGGTGCACAGGGTTGCCCTGTAGGTGGCAGCAAGAATGTTGCAAATTGTACCTACAAAATAATACCAAGCGCATAATTAAAACGAAAGGACAAATTAAAAATAGTTTCATTGTCATGTTCAAAGTATTGTATATTTAGCTTTAGGCAATGGATTTATTTTAAAGACAAAAAAAGAGCAAGCATGACACACATCTGGGAATGGAAATTAGATAACCTCACAACACAAAGGGCAAAAAACAATACCCTATTGCTTTTAGATGATGGGGTTTAGGCATCAGACAATAAGATGTTCTATAAATGATTCAGATGGCACCGGGGTGGCTCAAAGGCACATGGCAAAAGCTTGACGCTCAAATTGTTCTTTGCTTTACGTCATTTCAGCTCCATTTTCCACGGCAAGAGTTCAGAATGCTGAACACACATGAGCCGCACATTTGGACTACCCGGTACATTTTAGAAAAATCAAGTGCAGTATGAAGAATAAAAATACTCTGGGATATTTTTTCAGCTCATTCTTAGTGGCATCAGCACTGTTCATAATTTTAGGCCACAAGGAAATAGCCGTCACCTTATGCCATGTGTTCAGGAATGGCATGTTCTCTGAGAGAATGAGGCACTAGCAGTGCCTCAAGCCTGCATTTCTGTTGACCCAGTTGATTTCTCTGGGAAGTTAGGTGGGGGGTAAGCAGAGAATGTTAATTCATAACCACAACCTCAGAGATGGATCACGGTATTATTTTCTGGAGTCTGATAGGTTGTGGGAAAGTTAACTAGTGCAGTGGTAAGGTAGAAGAAGGAGAGGTGCTGAAGACAAAAATCCAGAAATAAAAAATATACTAAACAGTAACAGTCATTGCAAGGAACAATGATCTATTAAGCATCCCTAATATATGTGTCTTGGTATGAATTATATGGAAAGATTTAAAGTGTGTGTAATATTGAAGAGCACCCCTCTCTCCATTAAGAAGGAATTAACTCTGGCTTCGAGGATAGGTCCTAGGCTGCTATAGAATGAATGTTTGTATTTTCCCAGTTGTCCTCACCCGAAAATTCATATATTGAAATCTAATCTCTGCTGTGATGCTGTGATAGTGTTTGGAAGTGGGGCCTTTGAGAGGTACTAGGTCATGAGATTCTGCCCCCATGACTAGGATTAGGGCCCTTATCAAAGATATTTCAAAGTGGTTCCTCACCCATCCTTTCCTAAAAGGAAGCCATCTGTAAACTCATGAATAAGGAAGCTAGCCCTCACTAGACATTCAGTCTGTAGGTACCTTGATCTTGGGACTTTTGAGCCTCCAGAACTGTAAAAAAAAAAAAAAATGTCTGTTGTTTATTGGCCACCCAGTCTGTGGTATTCTCTTATAGCAGCCTGAACATGCTGAAATTTAACCTGCAATTTGCTGAATTTCAACCACTGATTCTTTGTTCAAATTGCATACTTTATATGGCAGTATTACCCTCCAAAATGCAATCTAGAGGTCCCTATGTTGTCTCAGATAGGCTGAAAGTAGCTGCTTAGTCACAATAGATCTCATCTATGATGCTTTTCTTATTTGAAATTTACTGTCTTTGGGATGGTTGTGATTTCAATAGAGGGAGTAAATAGGAACACTTGTGAATTCTGAAAATGAGTGAAGGAGAAATTTGTGGAGCGAGTATTGGCAAACATTGTGCGTTTCGTGTCCTCTCCCCCATTTTCCAAAAGGTCAGAAGAGTTCAAGTGCAAATGGTATCATTCCTTTCTCTTTATCCTATCTTGGTAGGTGATTCTGTTTTTAGCAAATATCCTTTTTGTTTTGATGATATGTATTGAAAGGCAGAATTAGAGGATTGTGAAATGATAGGGGAAAGATGAAATCCAGGTTGGAGGGGACACTCAATCATGTGGAGTGATTTATTTTCTTTATATGACTAGAATGGACACCCCAGAACACATAGAATGGCATTCTAAGTAGAGGATGTGACTGTAATTCTCCTGTGTTATCTGAGAATGAGTCACAGTGATGTACTGACAAACATATTGGAAATATAACTGCACAGTAGGAGGAGCCTAACTCCCTAATTTCCTTTTTAGCAAGTTGTTTTGTTTTGTTTTGTTTTTGCATATTTAAGAATGACCCTGACTTCCGTTGCAGGGGAGTTTGGGGATGTGGCCAAGGTTGTACACAAAACTGCTGGAGCCAGGGTTTGATTTCTGACAATGTCACAGCTAAGGTGGGGTACAAAGAAGAGGTTGGGCTGAGTTCAAGCTGGCGTTTGATAGAGAAAGTTACTCCTCAGATGTTAAGTAGACTAAAAGCCCAGAAGGCCAAGGACTATATCAAAATTGAGGAGTGGAACCAGGAGCTCCAAGATGGCAGAGACCGTATAGGAGAGAAGACAGATAGGGAATAGACCTCTGAACAATCACAGCAAACAGCTTTGGGCAAATGCAGTAGTGCTGTATCCACTGCTGGTGATATGTGAGAAAGCCTGGCTATCTGAAAAGGCCAGATCCCTCTCTCTAAGCAGCAAACCCATTGGAGTCACATGTGGAGCAGGAATTTCATCCACCTTTGGGAAGGGAATTGCATTTCCACCTTGGCACACACTTCAATTTTTGACACATAGTGATTTGATATAAACTGTCATCTCTCAGAGACAACCTGACAATAAATATGACTAATCATTTCTCTCTGAACTGTGCCTGGAAGGTGGAGGGTAATTAGACACATGCCTGTTGGAGACTTGACTAATACATTGTGAAGTGCACGGGAGTTTGCTTTGAAGGGGAGAAACAATTAGAGACAGAGATTTACAGAAGACTATAGGAGGCAGGGGGTCTCTTATGTTTTATTTCCTAAAGCCAAAAAATTCCTATAAAATCCCTACTTAACTCACATTCTTAAGCTAGAGATCAAGCCTTTTGAAGAATAGGCATACCTTAAAATCAATCCACATGGCATTGCTCAGATCAGAGTAAAGATAGTGCTCTAAGGGCCCTGCTGCTTGAATTGTTGACCCAAGTAGACCCCAGCTGACTTGAAGGGGTGAAGGGGCTCTAGAAAAAAATTATCTGGAATTCTTTCTCTTCCTTCCATTGAGGCTTTTGGGGATGAGAGGACAGAATATTTTCTATTGCAGAAGCTGGAACTTTCCAGAGACCTGGGTCCTATTCCAAGGAAAATGTGTGGAGGTGTCCATGTGTCCATATTATAATTGATATATCGGGTTCACAGACATAGCATTCAAGGAAATAATCACGTGGGAAAAGAATTAAATTATTTTTCTCTGTTAAGGCAAAATCTATTATGAATCTTAGAAAGGGTTTCTTCCTTAACACCTCCTTCCCTTCTCTTAGGTGTAGGGGTCACACAAACAACTGAGTATCCTCAGGCATGCTTTCAACCGAGACTTCATTAACTGCTGTTCCTTTCCTAACATCACATCTGCATGATCCTATGGATGATCAGCCACAGAATACACATGTTCTTTGAACTCAGGTCATACCTTGTTTTGATATCATTCCTGATAAAGACAACATAAAAGCTTTCAAGGTTTCAAACTTCTGGCATTACTCTTTTCTCTAAAAGTCTGTTTAAGTATTGAATCCCCCATTCTTCATGACCAGACAATTATCACATTAGTATAATTATTATATATCCCTCCTTTAAGATTTCTGTGCATCCTTGATGGGGAGCTAACATGTGCACAGTGCTTCCTATCACCTTTCTTCTTGCTCAGTGCTCTACCTTCTCTTCTAATCACCTCTGATGGTTTCCAAACTTTTTCTAGTCCACTTTGCCCCAGCAATTGGAGAGAGGGATGACAATTTACTTTCAAGGCATTACTGATAAAGGTTATTACATTTAATTTCTAAGGTGTGAAGATAAAATAATGAAACTAGAATCAGAAAAGGAAATCTTAAAAATAGCTGTTGGGTATGAGAGCCATAGATTTCATCATCCACTCCTCTTCATAGGGACTTCTAGAATTTCTTTGACATGAGAAGTAGAGATGGCCTTGAACATGCCCCTTCCTTACACTGCAGCTCCTTTCTTGGACTCTGCCAAATTCCAGGGTCTTCTGTTCTGGATTAACCAAAGTCCATAGCTTCCCACTTTAGAGCCAGTTAATTTAGAGCATTTTCTTTGTCTCAGCTATAGGCAGTTTTAAAAGCACATTAAAATATTTTTCCTAAATGAAAGGAAGCCAAAGAAAAAAATCTTCTTTTACTTCTATTTCACAATAATTTTAGTTGCATGAATTGCAGGTAGTCTTAAATGATTTTTTTTGAGAGACAGAGAGGGAAGGAGGGAGAGAGAGAGAGACAAAGAGAGCACGAGATAGGGAGGGGCAGACAGAGAGGGAAAGAAGGACAATCCCAAGCAGTCTCCATGCAGTCAGTGCAGAGCCTGACGTGGGTGTCTATCCCACAAACCCGTAAGATCATGACCTGAGGCGAAATCAAGAGTCAATGTTTAACAGACTGAGTCACCCAGGTGCCCCAATTATAGGTAGTTTTAAAAATAGCAATTATTGCATCTCTTCTGGTTAATAACAGTAATAATCAGTTTAATAAATTCCTCCAATTTCACCTATAACCTCAGTAATACGGACCGTCCTTGTATTTTGCATCAGTTAGCATCCTTTTCCACTTCCCCTGACAACTTTAAATGCCCATTGTTCTTCTTGAGACCCCCATATGCAAACCACAAGCCCCAAACTTGCAATGCAAACTCTCTTAATTTTGAAGGGAAAGTGGGGAGTTTTTACCTGCTCACCCTCAATTTTCAGCTTTTCTGGTTTATGTTTTAACTTACTTGTATTCTCCCCATGGCTACTTCTTTCCTTACATCCTCCGGGGATGATCTCTGTCTCCCCTAGTGAAGGGCAAATCTTAACCTGGGCTCTGGATTTCATTTTTTCGTATGAACATCCTAGACTATGTTATCTGTTCTCTCTCTCATTTTTCAGCCTGTCCTCTGCACTACTTCTCCAGTTTTCGTTTTTTTGTTGTTTTTGTTATTATCCTAATATTGGCCAATGTTGAGTCTATTTGATCTCAGTGTATTATTCTTCATGTTTTGTTATTATTTTTTTTAATTTTTTTAATGTTTATTTATTTTTGAAAGAAAGAGACAGACCATGAACAGGGGAGGGGCAGAGAGAGAGAGAGAGTGAGAGAGAGAGAGACAGACAGACAGACAGACAGACACAGAATCCAAAGCAGGCTCTAGGCTCTGAGCTGTCAGCACAGAGCCAGACGCGGGTCTCAAACTCACAGACCGCGAGATCATGACCTGAGCTGAAGTCGGACGCTCAACTGACTGAGCCACCCAGGCGCCCCATGTTTTATTATTTTTTACTTTCATTTTACCCTAAACTCTATCCACTATTATTTTATTTAACATTTTTCATCTATTTTTTAGTAATACTATAGTTTTAGCATTTGGTACTACTTTTATTTTGTTGTTATATCATAGTTTTGCTGATATTTTAAATTAAGTTGGGAGGCTTTCCATCAATATAGTACACAGTAATTAACTGGATGATTGGATGAGGATCTGGAACAATTTGTATTACATAGAAAGAAACTATTTCCTAAAAATTTGGTGGAACCCAGCAGTAAAAGGATGCTTAGTGACTTTTTGGAGACATATTATTGAAATTTTATAATATTTTAGTTATTTGTTTATTCAGTTTTATCTTTCTTGAAATAATTAAAATAAGTTGTTTTGCTCATTACCCTTCACTTGAATTTTATTTTTTATAGTAATATTTTTGTAAATTTTTCTTACTCTTTGTCCTTTCCTGATATCTTTCTCTTTTTCATTTGCTTTTATTTATTTCAACATGCTCATGGCTACATCATTTTAGGTATCATTCTTGTAATTAGAATACACTATTTAGTTACTTGATTTGAGGGTCTCTGTTTAATAGTGAATTTAGTTTATTTAAACTTACATTAAACACAATTTATGTTTACCATCTAGTTTTTTTTGTTTACTCTGTTTTGTTTTTGTTAATTTCTTTTTTCTTCCTTTCTATCTTTTTTAGATGTCCTTTTTTTATTGTCCGGTTTTCTCCTGTTGGCAGCATAACAGTTGTACATGCTAATTATCCCTCTAGTGGTTATTATAAAAGTTTTAACATACATTTTCAATCTTCCATTTTTTTATTAATATCTGGGGTTAATTTTTAGTTATATCTTCCCCTAGGTTAGAAAATAAGCTTATAGTGCTTATACTCACCTCTCTTTTCCTTCCTTGAACACTTTGTATATTAGGATCATTTAATATTTTATTTTGAGATTTATTTTTTTATATTATATATCAGTAAGCTTTATTGTTTACTAGTATCTTTGTTATTTTATCCCATATTTTCTCATTCTTGAATTTATTTTAATTTTGATGGAATATATACCCAAGTAAGTTTTTTAGAGACTGTGTGTAAGTAAGAGCTATTTATGCCCATGTGAAAATTTCTGGGTTTGGTTCTTTTCCAAGTGCTATTTGCTTAGGAATAAAATTTCAGGTTTGAGATCATTTTATCTTAAATCTTTACAGAGATGACTCAGTCATCTTCTAGTATTTATAATACTAATGATTTATTTTATCCTTTTTACTCAGATGCACTATTTTTTTTTTCCTTCAGAACACATTTTGAGCTATATCATTTTATTGAAGTTCTAAAATTTCACTTAGAAATGTTGAAGTGTGGTCTTTTATTTATTTTTTCTATTTATCTTCCCTGAAACACATTTTGTTTTGTTTGTTTCCAATTTGAAGATTTATATCTTCCCTACAGTACTGATTTTTTTTTCTTTTTGTTTGATTATATCTCACCTAAATTATATTAGTTTTCTTCTGGAAATCCTATTAAATATAGGATTTCTGGATTCATCCTCTATGTCACTTAATTTTTTTGTCATCTATTTGTTTGATATGCTGCCTTCTGAGGGGACTTCTTGGCTCATTTTTTCTCATTGTATAATGCATTCCTTAGATATGTTGGGGAAATTTAATTAAAAGCAAAACTTCCTATTATCCAAGAATACTTCTCCATAAAAACAGAAGAGAAAGAAAACAATCTTATTGTTAAATAAGCATTGAACCAGAATGAGGAGTGCATCACAGGCAATCTACTAAGAGTTTGCAAAGATGGAAAGAAATCCCTCCTTTTTCTATATCCTAGCAGATACAACCCCTTACACACAGCTTCTCAGGGTAAACAATCACTGGCCCTGAAGTAGGAGGACTGGCAGCACCACTTGGCACACATAAATCATCCTAAATTCACTGGGGTGACCATCTGTGTTAGCTAATTGGCTTTATCCAAAGGAAAAAGAAACTTCTCATATTTTTGTGTCAGGAAGTGGCTTCACAATCTGGTGGGCTTTGCTTCTACCCTCCCACAGAAACTGGGAGATAGGGCTCCTTTCTCTATGGATGATTACATTTCAAAGAGATGACCCTCAGGGCTTTGATAAAGACATTCTTGGGTGTAAACCTGGCAAGAGCCTTATTTAGCCTTTAAAAATATCTTCATACAATCCAAAGGAATATAAAAAGAACTTGGAATTACAAGTTTTCCAAAGAAAATGCTCTAAGAAAAGGGAAGAGAGAAGTTCATGCTCTTACTTTCAACAGAGAATTAAGCCTCTTTTTTTTTTTTTTTAGAGAGAGCAAGAGCCTGAGCATGAGATGGGGAGGGGCAGAGGAAAAGATAGAATCCCAAGCAGGCTCCATGCTCAGTGCAGAGCAGGGTGGTGTAGGCCTTGATCCCATGACCCTGGGATCATGACTGGAACCTAAATCAAGAGTTGGACACCCAACCAAGGTGCCTTGAGCCTCTTAATTTAAATTTGCCTTTGCCCTTACAGTTCTGAGTATGAATTCATTGTTCAGGATCTCTAACTGGTTCATTTTTTATTTGATTTGGTTTAGCAACTTTTCTTTTTATGAATGTGGTCATTGTTTTAAGTTCTCTAAAGATATTCAATTACTTATTTGGTATTTATCCTATGCTTACACTTTTCAATCTGTTTTTCAGTTCATTGGGTTTTGTTTGGTGCCTCTCTTCCAGGTTTTTTTTAACAACACTTTTTGAGGATCTCTGATGGCCAACTTGTGAATGCAAGTTCTGCCCGTAGGAATTTGCCTTTGGTTATGTCTGATAGGGGGAGGGTGTGCTGATGAGTGGGATCTTCTGATAATTTGCAATCCAGTGTTAGGGTTCCTGTGTTTCTTCTTGGATCAGGAAGCCATCTAGGGTCCTGCTCCACCAGCTCAGCTACTCGCATTCAGTGCTTTATCTGGTTTTCAGCTAAGCAGTGAACACTGTGAAGCACAAGATGGAGAGGTGGAAAGAATACAGTCCTGGTTGTTTCAACACATCTCTAGGAATAATTGTTCTGACAACTATTGCCAGGTCATTTCCAGCTCCTTATGTCACTTGACCATAATCTGGGTTCTCCATACCTGGCATACACAGTTATGCACCTATCCCATCTGGTTGTGTCTTTTATTTCTTACTAACAGGACCTTTGCTTTGGGGGATCTATTATGTCTGTATGATGATTGGTTTACTTAATCATAGCAGACTCTGTTGTCTTTGTCTTTGGTCAAGAGGTAAACATGTAGCCCAAATCTGGCTGTAAAGAAAATAAGAATTAAGGGGTTGTCATGTATGCTGAAGTCTCTGGGAAAGACTTTTCTCCTTCTTCCATTATAAAGGAAAAAGCTGTACAAGAAGGTCTTTCCTTCCCTGTTCCCCTTTTACCTGTTAGGGAGATTTCAGTTCAGGAAATACTGTTTGCAGTTACAAGAAACTTTCTGCAACCTTGACAACAGAAGGTATTAGTACAGAAGGAATACAAGAAGGGCCTGAAGGTCATTGATGCTGTAGGGGATCCAGGGAACCAGCCTGGAATGGCCTGTATCCAGATTTTGTTGTAGGTGAACTGATTATATGGCTTTTTTTCTCTTCCCTTGTTTGCAGCCCAAAGCACAGTCTACTCTACAACTTGTCTCTACTTCAGCAGCTATTCTTTTTCTGCATGTATTTAGGACTGTAATTTTCTATTGTATTTCCCTATAGATCTGATATTGTCTGCTTTACTTCCAGAAATTCCTGAACCTTAATCTAATTAAGGCACTTTTCATGTTTTTAGCCTTTTAATAGATGCATTCTAAATAGCAACTATAAAAAAATATATACACACAACTTTTCTGATATGTAAGGTGTTTGGAAAAGAATGAAACTGTAGAGAAATATGTCTAGTCTGTTGTTTTTCTACAATTGTCTCCTTTTGGCTTATGCTTATCCAAAACTTTCTTGCTTTTCCAGATACAGCTATGTTGTCATTTCCTTTAATCATCTTTCTACGATCTCCCCTAATTTCCATTTTATCCTTTGTGCACCTCTGTTGTACTTACCACCCAGTACTGAAATTTTCTTACCTAATCTTGTCCTTCCATTGGATTGTGAAGCCCTCTTGTCATAATCTAGGTATTATTCATATTTTAATTTTGCAGAATGACTTATTCATGGTCATTCCTCAAAACATTTTATTAAATTGAACATGCCCTAGTTCTTGAGGGGCCTATTTTCTACAAAGCTTAGAATCCACTATGCCACTTATCAAATTCTGAATTTTTCTTCTCGATTCATCCTACTTGAACCTAAGACTTTTGTATTTAGATTTTCAAGATTAACCTTTCATGGAGAATTTTACAAATATAACTATAAAGTGACCTTCTTTCTCTTCCCCTATTTATCTTTCTTAGTCTCTTTTTTGTGTGTGTTTCTCTGTTTATAAATTAGATTGTGTCTCAAAGTTCTTATTGATGTGATATTAAATGATTCACAAATAAATTTTCTTGGCAACTGTATTAAATTAGATTAAGTTTTCAGGTTGTTCAAGTTCACAGAAAGTTCATTGAAACTTATGCAATGAGATTTTTTCCAAATTTGTGTACAGATGTCAGTTTATCTTTGTAATGGAACACGTCTGTATTTATATCTACACCTGAATCTACATCTACATCTATACTGTATCCATGTCTATATTGATATCTGTAACTATATAAACAGATATGCAGATTGATATATTCATTTCTGGATTTCAATGTGTTAAAATGTAACATGTGATTTAAGTCTTTTTCTAAAAAGAAAAAAAACCTCCATATATCCCATATACAGCTAAATCTATTAAGGGATAATATATGTTAGTTAAATTAGCACTATCTGTGGTCTTAGTCAGCTGAGCCACTAGAACAAAAATATCATAGACTGAGTAGCTTATAAGCAGAAAAATTTATTTCTCCCATTTCTGGAGGCCCTAAGTATGAGATCAGGGTGCCTGCATGGTCATGTTCTGGTGAGAGTCTTCCAGTTGTAGACTTCAGACTGCTTATGGTCTTACGTAGAAGAGAACAGAGAGGGGAAGCAAGTTCTATTGTGACTCAGATAAGGGTACTAATGCTGTTCATGAGGGTCTACCCTCATGAACTCATCTAATCCTAATTACTTCCCAATGGCCCTTCCTTTTAATACCACATCTTATGTGGGAGAAAGGGTGGTTAGACTTTCAACATATGAATTTTGGGGGGACACAAACATTTAGTCCATAATATATGGTAACAGATACTTAAAACAGATACTTAAAATTTGAGGAGCTTAACACATGTAAACTTACTTCTTGATCATTTGAAGTGTGATCAGTGACTGGCAATGTGAAGCAATGATGTCTGTGTCTATGTCCATGTCAGAAACCTGGTCTAAAAAAAGGTCTACTAGATTTGATATGTGGTTTGTAAGTCACCAGGAGCCAAAGAATTTAGGAGGCAGATGAGAAGTGGGAAAGAAACTGCATGTGGAGGTGTTTCATTGCTGGGATCTGAAAGTAGCAGACCTCATTTCCCTCAGTTGGGTGGAAAATGGAAGATGGCAGCTGGTTGCAGGGGAGGCTGAGAACTGTGGGCTAGCTGTACGCAAGAAGAAAAAGCCTGAGGCTTTGATGAATACACTGTAATCTCTGACACAGAAGTCCACCGAGTGGTCAGCACATTTGGCCAAGGCTAAAAACTGGCTGAATGGTCAGGCACAGCTTCTGTTTTTCTCCACTAACTTCAGGTCCCTTCTCCATTTGTTTAAATAAAACTTTCCTAATCAGGCCAGCTCCGGGAAATTGACCAGACTAATACATACAAAGTCAGAAGCGAAAATGGATACTTACTCAGCAGGTGGCTCTCCTCAAATTCTCTGAGCTCCAATGATCAGTATATGAGAATGTATTTTCTCTTATTAGCCTCTGTAATGAGCCACCAGTCAACAAGGAAGCAGTGCATCAGTTGATTTTTTTTTTTCTTTAGTTTAATGAGGAAAGTGAAAGAAGTTATTTTGTTGATGTTGTAACCATTAGCCAACTGCAAAGTTTTTGCAAAATAAATTGGAGGACCTGGGAGGAGGTGGTGTTGACTGGCTGTGTGGATTTTCTAGGCTTTCCTTTTCTTTCCTAGTTTTTAATAAAGCAAATAAAAGTCATTATATGGTATTAATGAAAAAGCACCTAACATATGAATATAGCACTTGAAGACTTAGGAAGAGGGAGAGTAAATGTACACGTTTTTTCTTTCTAGCAGAAAAGACAGATTTTCTTTCTCTTGTTCTCTAGTTGAATAGCATGGTGGTGTGGTTGGATCATAGACATGGTGTTTAAGATATAATGAGATTTGAAGACTTAGTTCTTCTACTTACAATTACTGTGCATTTGAGAAGTGACCTACATTTCATGAGCCTCAATTTCTACATCTTTTAAATTGGTATGTAGCAGGATTTTTGCACAGAGTCGTGACACTGAGGCTTTTCTTTTCAGGAAGCAACTTTATTCATGCCAGCACTGCTCAGTTGGGTTCATACAAGAAGAACTGAAACACTTCGTGGCATACTTTTTTAAATATATTTTCTATTTCTTTGTCTCCCATATATAGTAACACACAAACATGTAGTCTCATGTTACAAGGCCATGAGGGATGTTGTCATGTACACATATAGCCAGGTTGTCTTGAGGTTTTTGGTTTTGGGGCTTTTTTTCCTTTTCTCCTTAGAGAGGGAGCCCTACCATAGGTATAATTATATTTATGTAAACTATATTAATGGGAGAGAACTGTTTAAAAGTCTACACAGTGAATTGGAACATCTAGCATGGCACCTCTTAATAAGCACTCTGGAAATGTTATTTATTTCTTCAGGCTGGAGAAATCAGGAACAGCATAGCTTTCTAGAAAATGATCTGTGTAAAAAAACAGATCCACAGTGTCAAACTGCACCAACTATTGCTTCAATCTTTATTGAAATGCTCCTGTGTCCTGCATGTACTCCATCTTTGGTGACCCTGAAGCATTTTGCATGACTTCTGTGAAAGCATTACCACATTTACACGGGAGTCTTTGTGTATCTTTTTAAACACACTGTGAACATGCAATTGAACGGATCCTGCTTCCTCTTCTTCATTTTTCCTTCATTCCAGCAAGGACTAGCTGCTAGTCTTAATTTTTGATGCCAGGCACTGTGCCAGGCACCATAGAGATCAGGAATGGGAAGATAGGTCTCCACTTTTATAAAGTTTATACTCTGTAGCACCTTTGACTCAACTCTGCTTTCTTAGGTATAGTTAAACCTGATCCATGGAAGCATGGATTGTTCCAACATATCTGGTTCAAAGCACCATATTTATGTTCAAACCAAGAGGATGCAGTGGATGGAAACAAAGAGGAGACTGGGGTCCACTTCCTTCTTCTCCTCCACCAAACCTGGGGCATGGTGAAAGAGAACGGGGGCCGGTGGATGGTTCAGCCACCCTCCTGAATTGTCCCCAGTGCAGACTGTCTCTTCCATGGTCCCATGGTCCCCTGTTACAGTTCCTGAAGTGCTAGGCACAGACGCATGATTTGGTCTACGTGGACACTACAGCAATTACTTTTTATGTTACCAGTGTGAGAAAAGAAATTCACAAATGTACCAAGGAATTTCCTTCAAAAAATGGTGGCCCTTCAGGAAAACTTATGAACTGGCACCCCATATATATTTCTACTAAAAACTCACATCACATTTAGCTTGAATGTGGACACTTTTAATGTGTCTGGAATAGCAGCTCATGCCTTGTGCATTGTTTGATCTGTCAAGATACCTTGACAAGTTTCAGAGTGCGTCCCCACACAAACCTGTGTGAGAACAGAAAAAGGAAACAGGCTGGCAGGTAAAAAAAAAAAAAAAAAAAGAAAGAAACAAGAACTTGGAGGTGAATTGAGATTATGCTCAGGCCCAAGCGGTGGCTGTGGAATATTTACATTTTTGAAGGTAATTTTTTTTAAAAAAATTGCTTGTCTGCACATTAATTTGTAGTTTCTGTCCTTTTTCTGCACCACATGCACCAGATTTGGTAATTAACTTTTTAAGCCGAGTTCAGCAGTTTATTAGGCTTAGTTTGCAGTCCAGAAACTGATCACATACGTACCCTGACAAGACAGTCTTAATGAGTCTGAAACCAGGAGCTGAAGCCCTGGATGAGCTAATTCTGCAACCTGAGGCCCAGAGTCAGTCGTTGGAAATTATCTGAAATGGACCCCGAGTTTTGCCACCTGCAGCACACCCCCTACAGATGTCCCTCCCGGGGGTCGGACGGTATGGCGCCACTGAAATGTCTTCAGAAGAAAATTTTTTTCCTCTATTTTATTTGCATTTAGGAGGAAAAAAAGAAGTATGGCTCTGTAATATTTATTTCTCTTTTAAATGGAGGAAGAACCCTACATAATATTGTAGCAATTACAAAGGTCAAAAGATTTTCTCTTTTCAGGCCATTTGATGGTACAGTGAAGCAGCACTTCTGAACACATAATGAACACCACAATCTCCATTTGGATTTAGAAGAAACCCCCAGATCCCTGGAAAGGGGTTCTAATGAGATCCCGTATTAGTATAATACTGCTTTCAAAGCAATCACCAGCATGCTGATTGTTCCCTGGGCAGGGCCAAATTCATGAGCCCTATTGTGTAACAAGATGAAGGCATGTTTGACAGAAAAGACTGGTTTTCAGAAGGGAAGAAGCCACTGGGATGTATGCAACTGAGCCCAAAGAAACACTGCCCATGCCTGAGGCTTTTAGCAGCTTTATAATAGATGAAAAAAAAAATCAGAAAGATAAAAGCAAGATACCTTCACAAGTTTCAGGATATAGGACACAGAGATTTCAGTTTTCCTTGTGACTTGAAACTTTATGGACAAAATCACTACAAGTAAGACAGAAGTTTGTCTGGATCTAGGGCCACCTTTGGGGACAGGGAGCTTTATCTAAGCTGACAACCTTACCAGGCTGGCCCCATCAGAGATGTATAATGCATTCCTACCCCAGCCCCATAGGGTTAATGTGGGAAGGGGAATTCTGCTTTCTTGGATGGAAAAATAATGCACTACAGAAGGAGCTTGGGAAGTCAGCTCAGTAGTCAGAGGCCTAGAATTGTTTGTTGTTAAAGAAAGTGGGTTAATTGGCTAACTACAAGTTATTTATTAAGGCTTTCTGTGCCAGCCTGGTACAGAGCACGGTCAAGGGCTGGAAAGGTGTTTCCCTTCTGCTCTAAAGCACATTTAAAACAGGATCAGGAGAATTGGTTATGATAGCAGCAAATGATAATGGTACAAATGGCACAGTAAGTGTAATGGAAATACCTGTTTTCAGGGTCAGCTGACATCCTGTGGGCGTAGTGATGGGAGAGACTGGTTTGCAACAAAGTCTTGAAGGGTAGGTAGAATTTAGGAGAGGTGGATGTTGCAGAAGGGCAACAGAATGAGTAAAGATACAGAAGTAAAATGAATAAAGCATATGGTCAGGATGCCTCAAGTGTTATTAGATCAAATTAGATAGTTCTTTTCCTTGACTTTCTTTTCCCAAACAAAATAGTCTCAATTTTAAACTTTTCTGACACCCTGCTTTGCTGCCATCCCCATGAAGAATCATTCCTTTCTCTGTGTTACTGCAATACTCTATAAACTGTTCTCCTCCAATACATAATGTTAGAAATATTTATGTCTTTCTTCCTCATGCAACTGTGAGTTCTTTTGAGGTTACAAGTAAGACTCTGTATTTTCATGATCTTATACAGTGTAATCATTAGTTAATGGGTGAAAGAGTTTTTGATGAATGACTGGTTCCTTCAACTACAGTGTGTTCAGATGAGTCTCTGGTCTCAGACAGCATTAGCTTCCCTGTAATCTTCTTTCCCTCTCTGTTCTATCCTCTTTTAATTGATCATCTATCCTCTAAAAATGTGATATCTGAACTGAAGAACTCCCAATGCAGGGTTAATCTTCAGACTCCCTATGACTCTGTAAACTCATCTATAAATTCATGCAAATTCAGTATTAGAATATATTAGCTACATGAGATCACAGGTCCATATCAAGTCTATTTTAAAAATAAAATTCTCAGAAACCTATGGCCTCTTCCATTCAAATGGATTTTTGATCCTGAATATGGAACTTATGCATTTTATAAGTATCAGATTTCATTTTATTGGCTGAGAACATTGCAAATTTTCAGGATGATTTTGCCATCGATAAGACTGAGTGCTCCTTTCCAACTTTATCAAGGGTTCCACGTAACACCCATATATTCTTCCTTTTGGGGGGGCATCTAATGGGTTGAGAGTATTGAACCAAATAGAATGAAGGGAGGAATCTGTAGTTAGACCTCTGTAAGTTTTATCTAGGCTGACAAGAATTCAGTAAGTGAACCCATCTTGTTTCAGCAGTTATAAAATCAGTTCACAAACTGATATATGCTCTGGCTAACATTTTGTCATACTATTAAAGAAAATATAATGGAAATAAAAACTTTTTCAATGCCTTTCTAAAATCAAGATATACCTACTTTAACAGCTGTTATCCAAATAATGAGAAGACAAATTTAATGCGACCTGATGTTTTTTCCCCATGTTAGTCACCAAAGATCACTGCCATCATGCTTTTTATATCTTTGAATCTAACAGCAAGGCTGAGCAGTCAGATATTTCCACAGTACATCTCCTCCCTCCTTCTGACAATCAAGACAATATCTTTTTCTATGTTTTCTGGTACTTTCCCATGCTCCAGATATTGATGAAAGATTTTTATTTTCTAGCAAACTCAAGAAAAACATTGCGATATATTTAGTTAGTAAAATAATCAAATTGAATGCGATAAAAATATTGCTTCTACAGACAGATAATTTTTGTGACTCAAGAATTCTATTTAACTTTGTGGCATAGATATGGCTTAGATGTGTCATAATATCTAAGTTAAGTCTTAGGTTGTTTTTTTTTTTCCAAAATCAGAGAATTAAGCATAAGTGGGATAGTTCCCAAAGTTCCATTTAGTCCTTAAATTTTATATCTTAAGTTTAGCTACTGTAGACAGCCAGGGAGTCGTTTATAACTTACCTGTTATCTATGGTGCAAGAATCTGCCACTGATATGGAATTGAATCCACATTAAGATCTATTACTTTCAAGATTTTTAGTTAGAACTGCTGTCTTCTTTCTATAAAGGGCAGAGCAAGTCTAAGAGAAAGGAAATGCTACTTCTCAGCCTGTGCATGCCTGCCAATCAGAAAGACCATTTTGGGATTTGATGCAAAGTTATTTCTGGTTGATGACTCCACATGCCAGAATTCTCACTGATATTTTTAAATCCCTGCAATAAAGTCTCAGTAGAAGAAACCACAAGATGAATTACACATGCTTATAGATCTGTCTCTGACAAACTTCAGGGTTTTCATTCATCTTCATAATTTCAGTACTCAGTGTCCCAGAAAATGTTTGGGGGATAGAATTGAGAAGAAAACCAATCATCTCACCCAGCAATAAGGACCAAGGGTTAAATATATTGTTTTTCTAATTGGAGACAGAACAAAAAAAAATGTTTCTAAATCCTCTACAACAGTTGTTTTCCCTGTAGTTCCCTTAGGCTTTGGTTGATGAACTATTTTCTAAAGAATTTCCTTTGTGGATGCCTTTTCATTTACTGAAAAGAACTAATTGTTTTTCACAATTATATATAAAAATACAGTGGGCTCAACTCACTACTCTGTATCAAGGCTCAGAAAAATATTGTTCTCAAGGCACTCTCTATTCAGAGGAAATTTGCTTTTATAAAGTGCTCTCATGGCAGAGTCATTGTTACTTAAGCAATCATTAGGAACTATTTACATATGTTAGCCAAAACAGGTTGATTATGCACAGCTATAAATCATCAGGAGGAGCACGTATGAATCCACAGCTACATCTTTAACCATGCTAGGACCTGTGTTTCATTCCTGCTCTTGGAGTCCCTTGACACTGAGGCAAGATGTGCATTTATTACTTAGCTTATTTGTAACCCTTTCTGCCTGCGACCATGCTCACCTAGGGGAAAATCATTGTGTAGCTGGAAGCAGTGTTCTTCCTCTCTTGCCATCCTACCTCCCCACTTGGAGTTGCTTATCAGATTGTTGAGACTTCAGAAGGCTGGTGAAGTTCTGTTTATTAATGGGCAAAGTCAATGTGTGTTAAAAGGATGCTCTTTAAGTGCTTCTGCTCAAGACTTGGATAAATCACTCACTTGTAGTTTACTTTTATCCTTCCCACATGAGGTTTTGGGATTTTTGCTCTCCAGAACATGGTGGTCAGATCAGGACCTTCCGGCAAAAGCCTGGCCAGGTCTTGAGATTAAGCCAGTACTCCAGGCATGTCTTAGAAAGTCCTGTATTATAAAAGGCATGCGTTTGACTAATAATAAAGTAGCAATAAAGTTGACTTGACATTGTCATTCCCATTGTGTTTCATCTTCCTTTGGAAACTAACAAAAAGAAGGGGTAAAAAGCCTTGCAGTGATAACAACAACAACAAACGGAACAAAACCAGAAATTGTCTTTGATGAAATTATTAAAATAACAATAGGAAAAAGTCTGCAGCATCCCTGTAAATAAGAGGGGGTGATCTCCCAGTAAGGTGGGGGAAAAAAAGGCCACTATGTATTAGCACAGTTTGATAGGATTGAAGGAAGAAAAGATGAGCTCTGCATTCTGAGAAAAAGCAGCATTATCAGGTTGTCCTTTATAACTATGTTTTTGATGCCTTTTGGCCTTCAGGTTGCTTCTTTATATTTTCTTTTTCTCATAATTCATTAACAGACTTGATATGTTTGCATACATATTAGTGCCTTTTAATTTTAAAAGTTCTCATATGAGTTGAAAAGTTTTTCTGTGTTCTAATACTTGTAATTTATTAGGTTTGTTTTGCTGTAACTTTTCTAGTTTCTGGAGTGGAATATTTATTTCATTTAGTTTCATTATTTCTTACTTAATGAAAAATATAATTAAGGAAATGAATTTTGTTCTTTTAAAGTCTCAACCACGCCTATAAATGACTAAATAGCTACCATGAGATTACCATGCTACATCAAATCTTATTGTAGTAAATTTTAATAACTTGTCATAGAAACTTTGATTAATCTTTGGATCCAAAGATTATTTAGCAGAGGTTTTTGTTTTTATTCTAAGTGATTAGATTAGTTTTCTTTATCATTTTGTAATACACTTCTGGTTTTCTTACGTTGTGAATAGAGGATTTATGATTATAATTGTGATGTTTTGTTTATAAATAAATGTATTGGAACGATGTTAGGGAATGCTAGGGACACATTAAATATCATCTATTGGGAGACATATATTAATAATATTATTCTAATATTGTAGCCATCATTTTTTTTCTAAGTGAGCTGTAAACAAATATGGTAATATATGTCAGTCTCCTCCTCCTAATCTTTTTCATCTTGCTGGTTATATGTCTAAGTTTTTTCTTATATACTTTGGCATTAATGAATTCAGAACACAGGCCCACGACAACTGTATCTTCATTGTGAATTTTCCCTTATATTGAATAATTTCCTTTTTCAGAGTTACTGTTTTCTGCATGATTTTACTTTTGATATTAAGATTATGATCTTTGTTGTATATAGGAAATGCCTACAGATAGGCATTTCCCCACTATTTTCCCATTTCTTTATTATTACTTTTCTGTTATTTTGATTCAGGTGTGATTTTTATGAAAGTTGTAAAGTTGAATTATTTTAAACCAATTTCAGTTTGGCCTTCATTACAAGGATTCAGTCTGTTTCCATATTTTGGTAATATGTATATGGTTTTTTTTTTTTTTTTTTGTAAATTATTTGTAAACTATTAACAAAAAAATACACACACACACACACACACACACACATATATGAAATTTTACAAACTTTAGAAATCATAAGTGGCTCATACATGCTTCTAGGATGTAGCTCTCCAAGGGTCTCAACTGAGAGACCAGGATGTTTATTAGTGTCTCTATTCTTGGCAGACCCTAGGCTCCATTTTTGTCTCCTCAGTACAGTGAGACTGCCAAACACTCAGCTCTCCATTTCAGTGGCTTTCTGTTTAGGCTTTTAACTTCTACCCTGCACACCTTTAAATTCAGCAAATGCATCATGAAGGAGAACCACCAGTGTTGGGCCAGTTTCTCTGCACCTCTTTTTCCTCTGGAATCTTGGCCTCTTATATCCTGCCTTCTTTGGTGGCCTAGCTCCTCCAGAGATTATCTCTCCTGCTCTGTAAAGTGTCAAATATTAGTCTCTTAGCTGTGATCCCCTGACCAGTTGGCCATCCTCTTGCCCCAAAGAATTAGAAAAAGGCCTAGGAGAAAAGTGACTTATAAAATGTTGCCTCTTTCTACTTTTATCTTCTGCACCCTCAAGTACTGATGGCTTCACAGCTCTCAAGCAGTTCAATTACATATATTTTCTGTTTTAACCAAGTTTATTAGATATGCTTGACAGAGGCAACTAATGGGGATTGGAAGTCCAACTCCAACCTGTGCTTTGCTTTCTGTTTTTTTGCTCTTTTAGAAGTTTATTTTATTTTCAATTTACCTATTGTAGATTCTGGGTCTGAAGTTCTCTTTTGTCCAGCAAGAGAGCGGAACACAGGATTAATATGCAAGAGAGGCTAAAGTCCAGGAGGAGACAAGAGCCCCGAGTAAGGGTCCTTGATCTGATTTTATTAGCATAAGAAGGCTTACAAGCATGATGGGCATGCACAAAGAGGGAATGAAACTATGAACATTAACTCATGGACATGAGAGAAAGAGGGTTTCAAAGCTATACAGTGTTAGGGGTTTGGGTCAATACAAAACAAAACCCTGGTGCTGGGCAGAAGGTTATTTACAGCAGACATGAAGCCCCACCTCTGTTTACCTAAACTGGCCTATGGGACAAGAAAGAGCATGCTACCTTGGGGTCAATAAGGCACCTTTCTTTTGTTAATTAGCTCCACTCTGGGCAGCTTGCACTGCTGTTTACCTGTTTACCTATTTTGGTCCTTCCTTCCTGTGAAAGCAGCTTTCTGCTATTATACTAAGTTGGGAGGCATTTCTGCCCTGAATACCCAATCTTGTTTACCTCATTTTTGATGCTTTTATCCTGAGGCTTTTCTATTCCTATATCTTTGTCCTATACTGGGGGCCTTTGCCTGGTTTACCTAATCTTGTTTACCCCCACTTGGGTGTGTTCATCCTATGGCTTTCTAATATTCTATGCCTCGTTAACCCATCAGTGCAAGCTCAGGGAATTCCTAAGCTTATTCCCCACATTTACTATTGTTCAAACTTTTGTTCTTCCTTATTGCTTCTTCTAACTTGAAAATTGTGTAGTGCATTTTGATTCTGGTGGTAGCATCTTTTTGTCTTAATTACACATAGTTAAGCTTGTACTTCTGTATTTATCAGTGTCAAGGAAAAGAACATTTGTAGAATGCTACTTTTCCTACTCCCTCAAAAATTTCTTGATATTCTATTATTGTCTTCAAAATCATCTATACAGATAGATTTCTTTATAAGATTTGTTTTGCATGGATGCCAATAAAATATGCTTTCTCCAAGTTTTGTATAGATCTGGGACTTCTGTTGTTGTTGCTATTGCTGTTTTATTTGCTTTTCTCTCAGTTTTCCCAGTTTACTTGACTAATCTTATATTGGGCAATGTCTACATTAACCTGTCAATTTGAAACATTAAGGCATCATAAGTGTGAGTGCCTTAATGTCTAATGTTGATTCACTTTTAATTTAAATGTCATCAGAGGTTCAAAGGCCAATTTCCTCACCGTTATGGTCAGAGAAGGAAAATGAGTAGATGAGAAACTTTTTAAAGCAAAAAGATAATGTGAAAGAAGTATAGACTTTCTGTTTTCAAAGAACCCATAACTGTCTTGGCAAATATAGCCAAAGCCATTGGTGGCCCGCCCAGTATCCTTTTATGCCTTCTTTCTTACTGACAGAACCTCAGCCTCCTGTGCCATATGTGCAGGCATGTGACATAATCTTTCCATTGAGATATAAGTGAAATCTGCTAGATGTTCTGCAAAGATGTTTACTTTTAAGAATCAATGTAAATGAATGCATTGGGTATGGCTTCCGCTATCCCCTTTCTTTCCTGAAAGGAGCATACATTTTGAGGTTATAGCAGCCATCTTGCAACTTTAATGTGTCTATTGTGAGAACAATGTCAAGAGGATCACAGGAGTGCTAGTCCTTAAACTGTTTTGCTTCTAAACAAATGCCCTTGACCCCTTACCAAGAGACTGCTTGTTATGTAAGAAAATGAGCTTCAACTTGCATAGACCACCATAAATAAAGTCTTCAGTATATTCATCTAACTGATACGTTAGAGAAAATTAATTTAAACAACCACACAACAAAGTCATAGTGAAGAGCCACATATGTGGTGTAGATGAAAAATGGTTGTAATTTTCCTGGACTTCTTCACATGCAGGATAGCGTTTACACGGCTCTGTGAGAAGAGCCATGCTGGCCCTGGGCTATGGCACACCTGCATTTCCAACCATACGCAGTTAGTTTGCACTTTCTGTTAAAATCTCTTCACTTATCTTCCTATTCAATGCCACTTGCTTTCTCATTTCTAAAGACAAGATTGCAAAGTAATTAACTGTGTTCCCTGGCCAGCAACCAGGAATTGGGGGGGTCCGCAGCATCTTCTACACAGTGCTGAGAATGATTTTTTCGCTTTAAAACCTTCAAGAGAGTATATTGAGAGATCTTTCTTTTCTCTAATGAATTACTAGAGTGAAACACAAATGGTTAGAACTGCTAGAGAATATGTCTCCAGACTGTTTCATTGTGGAACATAAGGAATCCTGACTAAACACTAGCATGTAAGAATAGAGAAATTAAATTCAGGAAAATAAGTATAAAAACTCAATAATTTCTGGGACGTTGTTTTCTCTCTTAGCACTCTAGAAATCTTGGAATCTCAGAACTGACAGCACAAGAGGAATCAACTTTAAGTGCTTAATTATTTAATTAAATTAATTTTGTCTTAATTTATTATAATTATTGGTCCATAATGATGCTAGCACTTTGCTGAGCATTTAAAGGAAAACAAATGCACAAACTGGACATGGATTGCCTCGGTCTTTGCACTGTTGGAAATTTCTATAATAATGGTGATGATAACAAGCGACAATAGAATTGTGCCATAAAGTCTGTTTTGGAACTTCAGCTCATTTGGAGACGATTTCATGAAAATGGAATTTTTCTGGGAAAAAGTCAATACTGATCATCCACTTGTACTTTCCAAATGCATACATCATAATGTCTCTCATTGTTGAACCTCTCATTTATTCACTAATTCATTGTTTTGAGCATGTAAAAATATTAAACCCTGTTTTTCACAGTTGAATTACCTTCCTCCAGTTACATTCCATACCTAGAAACTCCAACTTATCAAGCAGTCTATGCATTGATCAGATCTCTTTAACTGTCAAGTAGAAGTTCAAGTAGAGCTGGCTTAAACAAACAGAAAAAAAAAAAGATGTACTGGCTAACATAATATAAAAAAGTAAACATTCATTGTGGCTGAGATGAATAGGAGTCAGGGACTCAATACTCACCAAGAGTTATTTCCCAAGCACTCCTCGTCCTTCTCTTACTAGGCCTCACTCTGGCTGTCATCATTTCATTTATCGGAATTCTTAGTGTGTGGTTCTGGGATGGAACTAACTACATGAGAGATTTCTACAAGCCATTTAATGTTTAGAAGGTGGGTGTAGGTTCAGGTGCTATTGAAGTTAGCATGTGCTGTCACAGGTCTGCTGGCTTACCCTGTTGGCAGGAGTTAAAAGCCAGGCATGCAGCCTCCAGCAACCACTGGGTCACCTTCTTCAGTTTTTCCAGCTCCTCAGTCAAGTATATGTTTAGATCTGTGAAGAAAGGCACCATCTTCTGTAATTAACCTGCATCATCAAATGTGAAGGCTTAGAGGCAGTGAGAAATTGATAAGGGGTCCAGTGCATCATCATAAGATCTAGGTCATCTCATGGTTCCTTCGTCCTTTCTCTCCAGAGCTTCATATCCATCTCTCCTTCCCAACTTCCTGCCATGTGGACTTAAGCCTCCACCACCATATGCAAAAGCACAAGTCATACATAGATTATTTAACTACCTACTATTTAGCTGCTACTATTAAACTAACTACTACAATTGTGTAGTCAACTCCCTATAGCCAATCCCTTAATCTATATAACTGCAAGGGATCCTGCTTCTCTAATTGAATCCTGGCTAATAAATTGCCCATTTGAAGTTAAGAATAAAAAGAATGTTTTACTTTAAATGTTTGCTGAATTAATGAATGAATATAATAAATGAAGTTATTCTTGGTGCACAACACTCATTCATTTACTTACCCGTTTAGAACACATCCTGCTATCTATACATCCATTTATTCTATATACCCATTTGTCCATCCTTATGGCTAAGTACTGTTTTTAAGTATCTATAAAAACCACTGTAAATAATGACTCTCTTACACATACACCTGAATTCAAATGGAAGATGACAGCAGGCCTGGGTCAGTAACATGTTGCAATTGACTTCAATGTGGGGAAATGAAGACCAACTTTACAGCTGAAAGTACTGGAGAATTTTAAGTTGATGAAAAGTAATTACCTGGGCAATGAAGCAGCATGAAACACTATAAATGGCGGCATTAAAACACTGATTGGGAATCAGATGATTTCTTGGGTGAATTTTCCATGAAATCTCAGTTAAAATACAACAAAATTTAGGGCAATTTCCTTCCTAGAAATATTTTATTTATCTATTTTTATATGTCTCTTGTCAAACTAGATACATGTTTGATCAGATTTATCTATTCCCTTCTGTTTGACTCTCTCTTGATGTTTACATGATAGGTTATATCAGTGCAAGTGTTTGCAGTGAACCCTGGCCTTAGTTCTATTTACCACTGGAGTATAACTCACACAGAAGCTCCAATAAGGCTCAAGGTCATGATGCATAAGAAATGAGAGTCCGTTTGCTGCAATCTCTCTCCTGGCCTTGTCTACTAAACCCATTTACTCTTCTTTCAGTTTTAGAGCTGTTCTTTCTACCAAGCACAGTGGAAAAGTGCCCTTACCCTGCGAGCATCTTTTTCCTATATTCTCTTCAGAGATCTCTCATACTTCATATGGCTCATGATATCTTTCTCTGACTTTCAGGCACATACCTTTGAGTACAACTGCCAGAAGCAAATGTCATCCTTTTACTTTTATCAATAGTCTTTCAGAGTTTGCACAAGTGACTTGCTTCTCAACTGCTGCTGAGCAGTAGAGAAAGCACAGGAGGATTTTACATGGAAAGAGCATTTCAACTGCAGAGAGACTCTATAACTCTCTGAAGCACATTTCCTGGGATGTATAGCCCGGAAGCTTGTACTAAGCAAGGAAAGTAGTGGCAAGTTGAGTGGCCCCTCTATGCTCTGAATAACAGTTCTTATTTCTGGGTTAAATAAGAGGAAAGAGAAAGGGAATGACTTCACTGAAGTCAATATTCATTAAATAAGGGTGTCTGGGTGGCTCAGTCAGTTAAGCATCCAACTCTTGATTTTGGCTCAGGTCATAATCTCACTGTTCTTAAGTTTTAGTCCTGTGTTGGGCTCTGAGCTGATAGCATGGAGCCTGCTTGGGATTCTCTTTCTCTCCTTCTCTCTCTGTCTCTCTCTCTGTCTCTCTCTCTCAATAAATAAATAAACTTTAAAAATATTTATTAAATAAACACTGGGTCTTTACTCATTTTGGGGGTATGTGAAAAAGACTTGGTCTCTGACTTCATGCTGCTTAGAGTCTAGAAGGAGAGTCAGAAATCGACTAAAAGGAGAATTAAATACAAATCCCAATAAGTTCTAAGCAGGTGTAAAGAGAGTAACTGGGAGAAGAAAGAAGAAAGGGGATCCTATTTTAGTTAAAGTTGCCATTCCAGCTTCCACAAGGAGGTGACATGTAGTTGTGACATGAACAATGTGCGACAACAGTCGTGTGAAGAACCTTAACCTTAGGTGTTTCTAGCCATCTTGCTTTGAGCCTGAAGAGGAACCATATAATTCAGATTCCTCTAGCACCTCCAGGTACCTGTCTATGCACTCTGTCTTCTGTCCTTATGCCACTAAGTATACATTCTATTTTTCCAAAGAAACGAGAACCCTTATCTTTAGTGATATACATACTGTGGACCTACTTTGCACAAGTCACTGAGCTGGGTAAAATGATAAATGCATCAGAACTATAGAATACAGATCCTGATATCAAGGGATGGTCTTGAGTATTCTGTACGAGGATGAAAGTAAATCAGGATATCTTGGAGAATTAAACTCTATGATTTATTAAAAATAAAGGCTAAAACAGGACCACACTATTCACTTGGAAATGTAATAAAATATACAATGTTAATATGAATTGAAGGTTTCCCAATTTATAACCCTTCCAGCTTAACAAATATTTGTTAAATGACTATTCTGTACCTACTATGATAGGCCCGTGAAATAAGAGCATTTTTAAGATGATGTTTCTACCTTTAAAGTCATAGAGATGCATTTTACTATTAACAATTTATTCAACAAAAGTAAAATATTACACATATCGTGGCTTCCTTTTGAAATTTACAGAGTCACACACATTTATTTTCTATGATGTCTCTGTACAGCCTCCTCATCTTCCATGTCTCCACTACTTTTTTACTTCAAAGTAAAATTCTTGTTCATAGTCCCTAGTGTTACAAAGCAGTGTGCATGCTGTGACATTCATCTGCCTGCACACAACAGGCATTTTCAGCAGAAAGTACAGAATAAAATAGAAAGCAAGTAAGAAGGGAAATAAGGTATTTATTGGATGCTGTTGAATGAGCACAGAGAAAGAAGGCAAATTAGTGAAAAGTGGCACTGCCTGAAACAAGTATCACGATAGCACTATGTTGTAAATACTCTCTATGCACACCTACACGTCTATACATAAGTAGGCACACATACCCACACACCCACAAACATGGCTTTGCTTGCCCTTCCCCTGGAGGCAGCTGGCATATCCCTATAGTCTTTATTAATGCTCATAGGAGATTGGTTGGTTTACTGTACATGGGCTTAGGAGATGGACAAACCTGGTTTTAAATCCCAGCTCTGTCAATTAATTGGCTATTCATTCTTCAGAGAATAATTTGTCCTCCATCTATCTCTGTTTTCACATCTGTGAAATGTGGACAGTGATGGCTTATCAGTTGGAATAGTATAAGGATGAGTCCCTGGTCCACAATCAGCACTCAATAAATGGTTGCCATTGTATTAGGTAAATGAAGAGTTGTGGTTCTTAGAAAATGATAAGACTGAGTTAACTGGAATTGACCTAGAATAAACATTTTTTTTAATGTTTATTTATTTTTGAGAGAGAGAGATGGAACATGAGTGGGGGAGGGTGAGAGAGAGAGAGACAGAATATGAAGCAGGGTCATCCTGGGACTCTAACTCAAGAACCATGAGATCATGATCTGAGCTGAAGTCAGATTCTTCTGACTGAGCCACCCAGGTGCCCCTAGAACAAACATTTTTAAAAGCTAGGTAAAATTTCACAAAAATGCTACTGAAATATTTGAAATACATAAATGAATTCTTAAAGAAATTAAATGCGTGAGAATTTCATCCAGAAGTAGAGAGGGATCTGAAATTAAGAGCAGTGAGTACATGAAATTGATGCTGTGGCCACCCTCTCCTGGCCTTACCTACCAAGCCCCATTCACTCTTTGGCCACCTAGGGCAAGGGCTGGAAGGGGACAGCCATGAGGTTGAGAGCAGGTATTAAGTGTGGCTTTTGAAGTTTTTAATGGGAAGGTTTATAAGACTTGGATTTGTGATAAATAATGAGTATATACAAGACTCCTGCATAGACCCAGTGACCCTTACAGACCTCTCTCTGTATAAAGTAGAAAAGAAAAAAGTCCAGCAACCAGCACAATAGGACAATCACCACATACCTCTGAAACTGGAAGTGAATGAGGAAGGTAAAAAAAAAATGAGTATTTGGGAAAATCTGTTTGAGAATGTAGATGTCCTCCCTCATTCCATGACTTTGGGGACTAAGCTATCCCGCCACCAAGGAAATCTCGATGTTTATTCTCTACAGATGGTAAAATGGATGCTCCCTGAAATGGGGGAACCCAGCCACTGTCATGAGATGAAAAGGAGCATGTGTATAATGAATGCTGAACCTCAGTCCTCCAGCCCTTTGTCCCAACATGGCTCCCAGAACCATGGAGGATTGGGAGATTTCGCCCTATATCACCTAGCTAACTGAAGGGGAAAGGTCTGAAGATACTGTGGGGTAGAGTGAGGAGCTAAACAGTGGTGACCCAGACCACCTTGTATAAAACTGAAGTCAGCATCTGTCTTCCCACATCAGTGCTGCTAATCAGTTTGACAGTGTTCCACTATCCTCTTAATTATGAGAATGGAGGGTCACCAGACACTGAGGGGATCCTCCACAAGGAACATTGTTACCAAAACAATCAGAAACAAGCAACTTGGAGGAAATAGACTATGGAAGGAGTGAAAAAAAAAGAGGAAGAAACTATAAGTAATATCCTCAAGGAGATGAGAAAATACTGAATAGTTGAAATTACAAGAAATTCTAACAAAAATAAAACAAAAAAACATAGGATTGAGGTAAAGTGAAGGAGGAACATATACATTTTCAGAAATATAAAGTCTGAGAGAGTTTCCCATTCACAAACTCTTGAGGAAACAATTACTAAATGGATGTATTTCAGAAATAATAACTGAAAAATAGATGGATAAAGTGGAATGCACAAAAAAAGGATGAGAAGCAGTAAATTAGTAAACATTCTAGTAATCTATATGCATTCATTATAAAAATAAATGTAAAATCAACTTATTTTATGACATAAAAGCAAACTTAACATTTTGTATTATCAAAATGGTTACAAGGAAGCCGGAAAGAGTTTGGCTTATGAAACCAGCCTGAGGTCTCTGCATCATACAGGAGGAGGATAAAAATGTGATTAACTTTAGATTTTGACAAGCATGCATGCTACTGAAGAAAAAATGAAAAAGATAGAACTTTTAATTTAATGGATGGGGCAAAAGAAAAAAAAGAGACTAAGAAAATGTAATTCAATGGAAAAAGGAAATTGAGGTGAAATTGAAGCAAAGAGAAATCAGGGTAAATGAGAAGCACAAAAGAAGACAGAATAGATTCTGCATGCAAACACACATATACAAACATATATGTCTTTGTTTATATATATATTTATATATAAAAGAAATCTTGCATATTGAAATCACCTATACAAATGTAAATATAATAAACTAGAATTTTGAACAAGAACAAAAATGCTAATTAAGGTCAATATGAATAATATTATATCTGTCAAATTTGTAGAAATTTACAAATATGGCAAAACTCAATTTTTGAAAAATTATGTAGAAATAGGCAACGTTATGCATAGCGAATGTGAGAATTGACACAATCACTTGGAGAGTAATTGGCAGTCTAGTAAAGGTAAAAATATACGTACCCAATGCCCCAGCAGTCCAACTACTCCATAAATGTGTTCTCCAGAGAAACTCTCATACATGTGCAAAATATATGTTGTACTAGTTGCGACACTGTAAAAATGTTTGTGATAGTAAAAAATGTAAACAACCCAACTGGCCCACAATAAAATAAATGAATAAACTGATAAATGATACTCTTTAATAATTAAAATGCATGACTTATATTTGTAGGAACCACCAAAAACCTGATTCACGGGTGGTGAAAACATGGGTACAATAGAAGTAAAAAACAATGACTGATAGTACATCTCAGCCATAGCAGACTATCTCAAGAGAGGGAAGAAGGGAAGGGAAGAGATAGGTAGGCATTTTGCTGCATCTGTAAAGTTATCTTCACAAGGAATTCTAAAGCCATTTGGCAGAGTGTAAATGTCTTTTTTCATCTGGGTGTTGAATGCATGAATGGCTCTGATTCAATTTCCTGTGATTTTCTATATTTTTGAAAGAATTCATTATTTAAAATTGAAAGAATACAATAAATGAATGAAAAGGTAGGTAAATGGAGGAATTAGCATCCTCAGAGTCATGTAAATTTTATATTTAGCCTGTTGTTTCACAGTAGTATAATTAAAATGAAAACTACCTAATAATAACTCCCTTTTCCATATCACTCTACATTTCAAGAAGGACTGCCTCTATAAAAAATGACTCAGGAAAGCTTATTGTGGATGCTATCAACAGAACAGCAAATTACACTTGGAGTTTAGAATTTGGAGACATAGGATTTTCTGAGTGCATGGGGGGTTCATTCCTAACGTGATATTAAGACACTTGAGAGTGAATCTCTTTTAATATCACATGTGCATGAGTTTGTGGCTTAGTTCCTAAAATGTATTTTAAAATATTCTGAATGAGTTATACTGCTGAATTAACCAAACTGTTCCTTAAGGGGGCTTTGGGAAGAGAAGTGAGAAGCATGCAAGTTCTAAGGTTGTGTTGAACCCATAGCCACAACTCATATACTTAATATTGCTGGTGTCTCCCTGTCCTGAGTAGGTTCTCAATGCCCAGGTAGGAAATATGCATGGGCTTTGTATTAGGGTGACTACGATGCCTAGTGTGGTTGAAGTGACTTTCTTTAAACTTCATAGCACCCTGAAAATAGCTCTATCATAGTTCTGACCACAAATATTGTGACTGTAGTATATTTATGGGATTCTTCCATTGATTGTGTACTGCATTGATTTTCTTTTAAAAAACAAACTTTTTATTTAAAAACAGACATTTATCTAGAATTCACAATGTATGAGTTAGGGGAAAATGGGATACAACATTTACTCAGCAGCAGCCTACAGTTTACTGTAGTCATTTTCAATCCTAGCTGCAAACTGAAGATCTTCAAGGAAGAATATGTGTATATGTGTGTATATGTATTTTCCATCTCTCTGGAGTATTTTACACAATTTCCATTAAAGGTTGATTTTAGTTACACTGTGAATATACCTATACACATGTTTTTTAAGACTTAATTTTTTTAAGAGAAGTTTTAGGTTTACAGCAAAGTTGAGAGGGAGGTATGGAGATTTTCCATGTACCTCCTGCCCCCATACTTTCCTAGCCTTCCCCATTATCAACACCACTCATGAGAATGATAGATTTTTTTTTTTTTACCGGGGATAAACCTATATTGATATATCATAATCACTTAAAGTACATAATGTGCCATAGGGTTCACTGTTTGTGTTGTACATTCTATGGGTTTGGGGAAACGTTCATACATTTCATGTATAAATGGCATTTATTCACCATTATATCATATATAGACTATTTTCCCTGCCTTAAAAATACTCTGTATTCTACCTGTTTATCTCTCCTCCTCCTCTGCCTCTCGCCATGGACCTGCAACCACTTATTTTTTTCCCATCTCCGTAGTTTTGCATTCTCCAGAATGTCATATGGTTGGAATCATACAATATGCAGCCTTTTTAGATTGGCTTATTTTACTTAGTGATATGCATTTAACTTTCCTCTATGTCTTTTCATGGCTTGATAGCTCATTTCTTTTTAGCACTGAATAATATTCCACTGTCCAGATGTTTATATATCCATCACCTACTGAAGGACATCTTTGTTGCTTCCAAGTTTTGACAATTATGAATGAAGCTGCTATAAATATCCATGTGCGGGTTTTTGTATAGACATAAGTTTTCAACTCCTTTGGGTAAACACCAAGGGGCTCAGTTGCTGGATCATATGGTAAGAGTACATTTAGTTTTGTAGGAAACCACCACACTGGCTTCCAAAGTAGCTGTATCATTTTGTATTCCCATCAGCAATAAATGACAGTTCCTACTGCTCCACATCCCCACCAGCATTAGGTATTCTCAGTATTCCAAATTTTGTTAATTCTAATAGGTATGTGGTGGAATCTCATTGTTGTTTTAATTTTAAATACCATGGTAACATGTGATGGGGATATCTTTTTATATGCTTAGTTTCCATCTGTATATCTTCTTTGGTGATCTGTCTGTTAAGGCCTTTGGCCCATTTTATAATCAGGATGCTTGTTTCCTTGTTGAGTTTTAAGAGTTCTTTATATATTTTAGGTAACACTTCTTTATCAGATGTGTTTTTTGCAAATATCTTCTCCAAGTCTATATTCTGTCTTCTGATTCTCTCGATATTGCCTTTCACAAAGCAGAAGTTTTTAACTTTAATGAAGTCCAGATTATCAATGATGTCTTTCATGGATTTTGTCTTTGGTATTACACCTAAAAAAAGCATCAGTGCATCTAAGGTCACCTAGGCTTTCTCCTATATTATTTTAAAGTTTTAAAAATATAGTTTTGCTATATTATACTATATTTATATTATACTATATTTATATATATTATGTATATACTATATTTATATACTATATTTATATATAATATATTTATATTTTGCTATATTATACTATATTTATATATTTATCTTTATATTAAATATAAATATGTATTTATCTTTATATCAAAATAAATATATATTTATCTTTATATTATCTTTATATTATATTTATATTAATATACTAGATTTATATTTGTGATCTGTTTTTAAGTTAATTTTTGTGAACAGAGTAAGGTCTGTATCTAGATGATTTTTTTTTTTTTTTTTGCATGCGGATGCCCAGTTGTTCCAGCATCATTTCTTTTGTTGTTGTTGTTTTTGTTTTGTTTCTTTTTTTTTTTTTTAATTTTTTTTTCAACGTTTTTTATTTATTTTTGGGACAGAGAGAGACAGAGCATGAACGGGGGAGGGGCAGAGAGAGAGGGAGACACAGAATCGGAAACAGGCTCCAGGCTCCGAGCCATCAGCCCAGAGCCCGACGCGGGGCTCGAACTCACGGACCGCAAGATCGTGACCTGGCTGAAGTCGGACGCTTAACCGACTGCGCCACCCAGGCGCCCCGGTTTTGTTTTGTTTCTTGAGAGAGAGGTTGAGAGCTCATGCTTGAGTGCATCTGTGCAGGGGAGGGACAGAGGGAGAGGAAGAAAGAATCTTAGCCTGATGTAGGGCTCAATCTCCTGTAAGAGCATGGCCTGAGCCAAAGTCAAGAATCAGATGCTTAATTGCCTGGACCACGCAGGCGCCCCACCATTTTTTGATAATACTATATTTGCTTCATTGTATTGTCTTTGGTCCTTTGTCAAGGGTTGACTACACTTATGGGAGTCTATTTCTGGGATATCTGTTCCATTCCATTGATCTATTTGTGTATTCTTTCTCCGATACTACACTGTCTTGATTAGGTAGTTTTATAGTAATTCTTGAAGTTGGGTAGTATCAGTCCTCCAATTTTGTTATTGTCCTTCAATATAGTGTTGGGTATTCTGGGTCTTTTGTCTCTCTGTAAATACTTTAAAAACAGTTTGGTGATATCTATAAAATAACTTTCAAAGATTTTGACTGGGATTGCATTGAATATATAGATCAAGTTGGAAATAACTGACATCTTGACAATATTGAGTCTTCCTATCCATGAGTATGGATATCTTTCCATTTATTTAGATCTTCTTTGATTTATTTTGTCAGAGTTTTGTAGTTTCCCTCATATAGATTTTTTATGTATTTTGTTAGATTTATACCTAGGTATTTAATTTTGGGCGATGCTAATATAAATGGTATTGTATTTTTAATTTCAAATTCCCATTTTTCTTTGTTGGTATATAGGAAAGCAATTGACTTTTGTATAATAACCTTGTGTCTTACAACCTTGCTATTATGCTTATTAGTTCCAGGAACTGTTTTGTAGATTCATTTGGATTTTCTACATAGATGATGATGTCGTCTGCAAATGAAGACAAGATTTCACCTTCCTTCCCAGTCTATGTACCTTTAATTTCCTCTTCCTGCCTTGTTGCATTTGCCAGAACTTCCAATAAAATAGTGAAAAAGAGTGGTGAGTTGTACCTGATCTTAGTAGAAAGCTATATGATCCTAACCAGATGAACTATAGTACTTTATATTGAGTACTGCTTCACAAAGCTAAATCATTCTGTAGTGTTGCACAGGGTTGTAAGGAATAGGAGGATATCTATTCTGTATTCCCGCTTCTACATATGGCAATTTTTCAAGCACCCTAGGCCATGAAATTTTCTTTTATTTGAGGTACTACTATTCTACAGTGATCCCCTCTCTCAAAAGCAGCTGAGCAATCTGGAAGAACTGCAAGAACTTAAAAACAGAGCCAATGGGATTCAGTCAGAATGACTATCTTTCTACACAACTGTCATGTCTTTTCTCTGTCTCTGCTAACCATTTTTGCTTTCCCCTATTGTCTTCAAGATCCATCCTTTTAGAATCATATCTCAGTTAGCCTACCACTTTCTTTCTTTTTTTTTTTAATTCTTATTTATTTTTTTTAATTTACATCTAAGTTAGCGTATAGTACAACAATGATTTCAGGAATAGATTCCTTAATACCCCTTACCCATTTAGCCCACCCCTCTCCCACAACCTGTCCAGTAACCCTCTGTTTGTTCTCCATATTTAAGAGTCTCTTCTATTTTGTCCCCCTCCCTGTTTTTATATTATTTTTGTTTCCCTTCCCTTATATTCATCTGTTTTGTGTCTTTAAGTCCTTATATGAGTGAAGTCATATGATACTTGTCTTTCTCTGACTTACTAATTTCACTTAGCATAATACCCTCTAGTTCCATCTATGTAGTTGCAAATGGCAAGATTTCATTCTTTTTTATTGCCGAGTAATACTCCATTGTATATATATTCCACATCTTCTTTATCCATTCATCCATCGATGGACATTTGGGCTCTTTCCATACTTTGGCTATTGTTGATAGTGCTGCTATAAATATTGGGGTGCATGTGCCCCTTTGAAACAGCACCTGTATCCCTTGGATAAATATTTAGTAGTGCAATTGCTGGGTCCTAGGGTAGTTCTATTTTTAATTTTTTGAGGAACCTCCATACTGTTTTCCAGAGTTACCCTGCCACTTTCTTATTCTCATTCTTCTTTTCCAGTGTTCAGAGGTCTGCATACTTTGAAATAGGAGTGGCTCCTTAGGTTTTGGCTCCTTTTAGAGACCATCTGAAAGGCCTTGTTCATTGATTTTTCCGGCTGAGGCATGACTAACCCAAAGACCTGTTGAGTCCAAATTTGTTTCACTCCCAATATTCAGTCACATAACAGTGTTCTTTTCTTTCTTTCTTTTGTTTCTATGTATATACCAAATAGGTAACATGATGATAAGAAAAATAAAGTGGTACAAAATCATTTATTATACAGGGCTACCATCTATGGCTGCACAGTTTGTGCACTGCACAACCCCAAGAGAAGCATTTGGATGGACCCAGATATAAATGTTGTCCCTGGAGCTGCTGGATTTGGTAGCCATGCTTGAAGGCATACACCTGTTTACCAGGGGGCTTCTACCAGCTTTTAATTAAGAATGTCCCATTTGGGGACTTTTAATTGCCTGCAGGCATATCTAGAAAATTCAGACCTCTTGCATTCTCACAAATTCTTTCCTATCCATAGAGTTCTTTTTTAAAATTTTTTTTAATGTTTATTTTTGAAAGAGAGAGACAGAGTGCAAGCATGAGAGAGGCAGAGAGAGACAGAGACACAGAACTGGAACCAGGCTCCAGCACAGAGCCTGATGCAGGGCTTGAACCATGAGCCATGAGATCATGACCTGAGCTGAAGTTAGATGCTTAACTGACTGAGCTACCCAGGAACCCCTCCTATCCATAGAGTTCTAAAGGATCAAATTGTAAACTATGTACCAGCATTAGCTTTTCCAAAGTTGTTAAAGTGATATGTTCTCATTCCACATTTGGAATCTTATAACAATAGAACGGTAGGACTAAAAAAAGCCTTGGAAAGCATCAGGTATACTCTCCTTATTTATAAAGACCGATATAAATTACAATAAATGTCATATATATATATGTTTATATGTTTATATATAAATATATATATGTGCCCTTTTCTCATTGGGTTGTTGTATGCTTATATTAAATGTAGGTTTATAGGCCATTTTGAAATCTTGAAGTAAAGGCTAAAATATGGATGTAAAATCATCTGTCTCTGAAACAAGAGATAACATAAATGTGATGGGGCCCTCTTAACTGTAGTGACAGTTTAATATGGAAGGTGTGTCCTTAAGTTATTTTATAATGGATTAACAGTGAACCTAGATTCTCTACAATTTCTTTTTACATTTTAAGAACTGACCCTAATTTTGAGTAGATACTTCATTAATATTCATTTGTATATAATTGCCTTAATTTCAGTGATAATGACTTCAGCTACCAACTGTTTGATTGATGGAACTTGTGTCTTCTCTGGAAAGGAGCTAAGATATAAAAATCACACCATTCATGCATGCCTGGTATTTTTAGCTGCCTTTAATTACTAACCAGCTAAATAAGCATGCAAACCACGCTGTGATTGATAGGATCTCTTGGTTGAAGTGATTTTTTTCCTCAGAATGTGGAATATGCTTGAATCAATTGAGTACTAAAAATAACCACTGAAAGCTGAATCTTCCAGAATCAGGAGGCTCTTGAATAAAGCATCTAACAAGAAGGAATTAACCTGCAATCTTTAAGACATTGTGACTGGAAAAAAGAACCAACAGAAAGTTCTCATTGAGTGCAGCAGTGTGAAAAAAGGCCTGTAACATGCCAAAACTTTATTTACTGAAGACATGCTAGGTAGCAACATGCCAGGAACAAAAGAAGACATGAACTGAAAGTCGTATGGGGCAAGAAAAAGAACCAGGCAAAGAGGATGAAATGTGTAGTTGAGTCCTGTGACCTGGAGACTGAGAACACATGGTGGCTCAGAAGTGTGTCCAACTCTGGGTGGATGGTAGCACTTCCAACACACCAACCCAATGCTGATGAGTAGAATTTTGAGGAAGAGTCTACTCTGGAGATCTTTGGATATATCTCCAGTGTGAAAATAAAAGTGCTTTCAAACTGAGCCCATCACAATTAAAAATCAAACTGAAACAGCAACAAATCAAATAATAAATCTGGAGAAGGTTGCTGTAGCCAAGAACCAACTTGGCCAGAAAGTGTTTCCAGACACTTCTTTTGTTAATAATAAACAGCATCATCCTAAAGAAACATGGTGATTAGGAAGTTGCCACCCTCTGAAAGTGTTCTAACTGTATTGAATATCTAGTGTCTGATAGACTGAGAAGTTGGCTTTTGGTACCTCTTGAATTCCTTTACGTTCTTTCTTTACTGTCTGGCCCCAGTTTATCACTGGCAGAGTTTGCTGTCCCCCCACCTCTTTTTTTTCTTGGCTAAAATCCTAGACTCCAGTGTCATATCCAAGTCCCAAACCCTCAAAATAACTCACACACCACAATATTCTTTCCTCCAGCCATTCAAAACTTCTGCCCACATGGTAAGGTTAGGAAAAAAGCAATCTGCTGACTTAAATTTACACTCAATTCTTTCTTCTTCAAGAATATCTGGACTTTTAAAGAAACAATATTCTATACGACATTATAAATGTGCAGTGGATGAGTTTAGGAGACATTAAAGGTGAGACAATGAAGAACATTTGAGTTTTTTTTTTCTTAAATGCATCCTCTAAGTGACTCTGTGGGATAAAGGAGGGAAGGAGAAACAATAGAAAGAAGATAGCTCTGCTGGACATATCAGTCTCCATTTAATATTTGTCAGCTGTTTATTTCTGTAAGACTATGGACATTCACTTGCTTTTGCATGCACCTCTCTAAAGGCTGGTTGTAAACATAATGACTAAGTAGTAAAGCCTCCATTGGTCTTACCATGATGTGGACTCTACCCCAGTGGCATATGTTGCCTGTCTTCTCTTCACTGATTCTGTGAAAGTGAGGATTCATGGCTGTCTTTCTCCTTCTTGCCTTCGAGAAACTATAAAGTATAGAATTGGGGGGAGAAAAAAGGAAACAATGTAAAAGAAAAGAAAAAAAAACAGCAAAAATAGAACCATGATGATCTCCACGTATGATTTTCAAGGCTTAGTTACAAGAAAGGTGACCCAGGTGATCGGGCTCAGTATCTGCTCATTTTGCACACAGGGTAAAAGATTCTCCTAGGGACCTCTCAGCAGTGGTTTTGTCTGTCAGAAACTTTCACAGACTCCCTGACCATTCGACTGTGTTATTTTCTTATTTTTGTGTAGTGCAAATAACTCAACTTCCTCCTTTATATACTGAAAACAAACAAACAAAAAACAAAAAAAGGAAAAAAACGCAACAGTGAAATGTTTCATGTTAGAGAGTCTGAAGGCCGTGTGGGAAGAAGGGAAGCTGTAATCATCTTAACATATGGAGAAAAGTGAGTTGCTAATGCACTTGGTTTCTTTTATTTATATTCTTCCTTCTGTTCCAAATGGCCTTACTGGGCTGTGAGCACCTGATGACACTCTCACACTGCGCCAAGGTGTGTTCATCCTGGAACCAGAGCTGGGGTAAGCCAGTATTTTCAAGTGACAAATAAAAAATGGGAAATTAAATCCCATAGCCAGGGTTCATTGTATACATAAATTCAGAGCTGGCTAAGTCAGGAATCTTCTAGGCTTGCTGTGCTAAAGAGGGATGGAGGGTAACCACTCATTCTGGGGTGAGCTTCCTGTCTTGATCCTTGTTTACACATGGTAGTCACTCACATCTGCCACTTTTATAGTTCACCAAGAAGACCTGACTCAGGACAACAGAGATTCTCAAACTGGGGAGGACAGAAAGTATTAACACTTCTTTGTTCCCAAGGTAATCTCTATATTAAAAATAAGTGTGGGGGCACTTGGATGCCTCAGTTGGTTAAGCATCTGACTTAGGCTGAGGTCATGATATCATGGTTCATCAGTTCAAGTCCCACATTAGCTCTGTGCTGACAGCTCAGAGGCTGGAGCTGCTTTATATTCTCTCTCTTTCGCTCTCTGCCCCCCCTACCCCACTTGCACTGTCTCTCTTTCTCTCTCAAAAATAACATTAAAAACAAAAAAAAATTAACATTAAAAAATAAGTGTGGTAGATATTATGAGAAGAAAGTGAATGATATAAACCATGATCGGTAAATACTTGTGAAATGAATGAATGAATGAATGAATGAATGAATGAATGAATGCAGGATATGTCTTCCTAGAGGTGACCGATTGGGTTTGTTAAGCAGAGAATAGTGGATGAGACTACAGGGACAGAAATAATAGTATATTTTCCATTGGCCATACCCTGGGCTAAATACTTGCATACATCATTTAATATCCAAAACAAACCAATTGAGATTAGTTTTATAATGTAAAAATTCTCATTTTACACAGGCAAAAAGTAAGGCCAAAAGAAAGTAAGTAGGCTTTATTTAGTTACATTGTTAGTTGGTGAGAAAGCCAGGATATGAATCTATTTTTGTCTGATGCCAGTTCTTGATTTTTCACTACTATACTGTCTCCACATAGACTGACTGAGCCCATCTACTGCCTTCCTTTTACTCATTCTAAAATGCCTCCTCCCCATCTCTACATATGGAAGTTCTCTCTGTCCATCTATCCAGGGTACAGCTGAGATGTCAACTGTTTTTGAAGACTTTCTTGATTATCCAATCACATGTGACCCCATGTGTTCTACATCACATGGCACTTAACCCATACCTGTCACACTGCTGACCGTATTCTGCCTTGCATCAGTTATTCTACTCTGGCCTTCTATTCTGCAGTGATTTGCAACTTCCCTGAGGAGCTGTGTTCTAGAACTCTTTGTTTCTACATTGCTGGAATGTCTGCTTCTAAATTGTGCTAAATGTATTTTGAATTGAATCAAGGTGGGGAATCTGGCAGTTTTCTTATTTCTTATATTATTTGCTTATTAGATTCGTGGATTTGAATGTTTATAACCTGTTCCTCTGCTTTAAGTATAGATTATAAAATCATCTCAATTGGCCTGTGTCCATAACTTTATGACAGTCCTGGAAAATATGGAAACAATCACTTTAGGGAACCCATATATTTATGAGACTCATGAATCACCTATGTCTGTTGGTACCATGTGATAAGAAATAGGGAAACCAGCAAGAGGGTGTTTTCAGACATGATTTTGAATGAACAAATAGTTGTAACTGTTTCGTGAAAGAACAGATGATATATAGCCATATTAAACATAGTATTATTCCCTCCTATTTAAAATCTACTACACTGTTTTTTTTCATATAATAGTATTTAGTCAAAGCTATCTGGGTAGAAGGAAGATAAATGAAGACTTACTTTTCGGGGGTAAGGGAAGGTTATCTTGACTGAAGTGTTTAAGTTTTCTCCTGCTATCTCCCAATCTCAGTAATGGAGTATAATAAATTACCTTCCTTCCCATAGGAGAATTATTAACATGGATGTAATATTACTCACCCCCTCTAGCTTCCTAACACACTAAAACCTTAACAAATGTTTCATTGTCTCAAGCTATGCATATTCATCCCAAAGAGGAAACTCTTCATGCAAAATGTGCTCTCCCATAGGAATACAGATAGAAGAACCCTTGAAGATCCTTATATCTACTCAGTAACAGGCTGTTACCTACATCTGACATGTATGAATGATCAGTTGAGGATCCTGAGTCCTTGATGAGAGAAGATACAGCCAGTGTAATGGAGGGACAGGTCACTCATCTAGTCCATCAACCCACATGAATTCGTCTTGGTACATATTACAGTGATTGAAATAGATTTTAGGATACTGTCATATATACCAGGACAACTGACTATTTTCAGAACCTGAGACATGTTTATCTTTATGTATTGTCTTCCCAAGATTTTATCATCTCTAAAAGTCAAGGTCTCATTGTTGCTTGAGTATAATCTACACTTAGATTGCTTGTCTTCATAGAGAACCACTTGTCTGCATTCCTCTTGTACAAATCTTTCATTGTTGTGAAATCATTTGTTTCTCTCCAAACTTCTATCTTCCTTTATTCATCTCTCTTACGTTGTTTACTAATTTCCACTTTGAGTTATGGGTATATGTGTATTAGCTTTTTTGAAGACAGCAAGAGTAGGACCTGTTCTGAGTCAGCCTTGTATCCTTCATAGTTGCTCTAAATATGTTATGAACAAAGAAGAAAAATTGAAAGAAGAAAGGACGATGATAACAGAAAAGAAATTTTTTAAAAAAAAAGGAAGAAAAGGAAAAGACCGCATGAAGACTTTCTCAGCATTTTTTAAAGTCTAAGCTTATTAGTCCAGAAACAAGATGTAGAAAAAGATAAGTATCTTTATCTTTTTAAGTCAGGCATGCTGGATTCATATTCCAATGTGTTAATTACTAGCTGTGTGACCATGGACAATTTACTTGACCTCTTTGAAACCTAGTTTCTTTCCTAGAGAAATGGGTTTAATAAAACCTAAGTTGTGGAGTTGTTTAAAGATTACATGATTCTGGTGCATTATGAATCACATAGGACATGGTTAGCAGGCAATAGATGGTAACTATATTGCATTAACCCTTTCTAAGTGGACCTGCTTCCTAGTAAACCAACTAATTGAGTCCATTTATTTTTTCTCTAAAGCATACAGCCTTAATAGAATGACCTTTCCCAGCTTCCATTACTAAGAAATTAGGGTTGCACATATTTGTATTACAAGATACATGACAAATCTAGTAGGCTTCAGATACTGAGAAATGACTCCACTTTGAATGTCTCATTAGTGCATGTGATCGTTAGACCATAATATGGACTTGTTTTTGTGAAAGGCAGGAGGAACATACAGCTTGGCTCTTAAGGTTGAGTTAATTCTAAAGAATTAGGATGATATTTTTTGTAAGGGTATGCTGTTACCCTCTTCTAAAAGAAAAACAATTGTCTCTCTGTCCTATCTTGCTTTGCCTCTTAATAGAAACTGCAAACAGTGTAGCCTTCAATTTCTCCCAAAAAAAGAAAATACATTGTTCCAACTAGTACATTAGGACACATTTGATGGCAATTAATAAGAAATCCCAACTTAAATTGACTTTCACAAAAAGGAAAACTATGGTCTCAAATAACAAGAAATTCAGTGGTAGGGCAGGCTCTGTGTAAGGTGTGTACTGTAATTGGCTCTGAATCTCTGTTTCATTTGGTTATTTTCTCAAGTGATAACCTCATTCTTAGGTAGCATGGTGACAAAGAACAATTTCAGGCATCACATGTGGTCCTAATAACATCTGGGACCAACATGTCTCTTTCTTTGTCTTCTCAGAGGGCCTCCATAGGTTCCCCTTCAAATCTCAGTCATCAGCGTTGGGCCATATACCCGCTCTAAGCTAATCCCTGGCAAGATAGTGAAGTTGAAACACATGTTGTATGAAGTCAGGATGGTTATATGAAGCAAAAGGGTTTTCTGTTAGAAAAGACCAACAATATGCACAGCATGGGGCAGGTAACCAACAGTGATGACTCTAGTGGCTTTCTGAATATTAAATTGACTTTCTACAAGTAATGGGAAAATCAATGTAGAGTTAATTCATTGTTTTTATTGAATAAGCAAAACAAGAGGTAGTTTAGGTTTTTCAGGACTAAATCAGTCACCTCTTATTTCCAATTTTTTTTCTACTTTATAAATATGTGTTGGCCCAAACACTTTACCCGACTTTAGCTACCTATTGATAGGTGAGTGAAGGGGGTTATTTATAAAGTTAATTAAGTAATATTTCAATGTTTAGATATCTTCAAATATACCTTAACGGCAACATCAAAATTATATGACTTTCAGGATTTCTCTTTACCTGGAAAGACAGATGCACAAGCAGATCAGGGATTGTCTTGCTGTTTTCCTTCCTATCTTCTTTCTTTTTGCCCTTCTATGTGTAGTTCTCATTTTCTGTTTTAGCTCCACACATTCTTTATTTGAAGCCATCCCCTTAGAGTGGAATTCTTATAAGAGGCTATGCCTATTTCCTATTACAGGAGTCTAAAGACTTCAACCAGTAAGCTAACACAGGAACATGTAATCTAGGCTCAACTAAGCTAATACTGCTGTCCAAGGCTTCAAATCAGGGAGAAGAAGCTCAAACTTCCAGAACACAGTTGATAAATTATCCACAGATAATGGAAGTGTTGAGATTCTAACACATGAATTGTCAGGGGCATGACCTAGGCTGCATTTTGTCACCTTGTTTTCTTGATTCCTGCATGTTTTCTGAATCTGATTCCCTAGACTTTTATGGGATCTGTAAGCTACCTCAAATCCTTTGTTACTGAAATGAGCCAGATTTTACTTATGTGCTTGCACTCATGGATACTTAATAACAGGGCTCTCTTCTAAAATAAGAGGTTGGGGGGCGCCTGGGTGGCGCAGTCGGTTAAGCGTCCGACTTCAGCCAGGTCACAATCTCGCGGTCTGTGAGTTCGAGCCCCGCGTCAGGCTCTGGGCTGATGGCTCGGAGCCTGGAGCCTGTTTCCGATTCTGTGTCTCCCTCTCTCTGTGCCCCTCCCCCGTTCATGCTCTGTCTCTCTCTGTCCCAAAAATAAATAAAAAACGTTGAAAAAAAAAAATTTAAAATAAGAGGTTGGGGGATATTTAGAACCAGAAATCAATGTCACATGCATGCCTCTTTCACTTTCTTAAGACTGAAGAATTGTGATAGTTTTGAGTCACATACCCTCTGCCTCCTAGTTTGGATCTAGACTATTTCTTCCACCTCTGGAAGTTTTTTCAATCAAAAAGAAGTTCATAGCTAGATGGTATGTGGTTTAAGATTACAGTCTAAGAAAATGGGTATCTTGGATCAGAAATTTCTTTTAAGGCTATTCTTGCTCTGGGGTAAAAATAAAGGAAAGATAAAGAGCCACAGTTAATTTGTGGCTGTGACAATTGTTTTCAGAAGTCTGTTCTGGGCAGAAGAGACCTTTATCCTCAGATAGGCAAACCTGCTGGCTGGAGGAGAGCAGGATGTCTTCTGGCTTTGTAGAGGACAGCAATGCTTTGGTTCCCTTTAAATTAATGTCTTCTGTTTATAACAAAAATAGAATTCTTACAAATATGCTCTTTGTAATTTTACCAAGTTCTTTTGTCTACTGTGATTAAATATTTTACTCTTTGAAATACGAAGATATTTTGTATGGTGGGGATAAAAAAAAAAAGAAGTATCCTTAGCATGTAAAAATCCATTTAGTAAAAATTCATTGAGTTCCACCTATATGTAATTTTCTTTGTTACTTGCTATTCATAAATGGGCTGGTGTTGGAGGAATCTCTGATTTGTAGCATTTGCCAGTTTCTGTGGTGTAAATACCATACTCCCACCACCAAGACTGACCTTAAGCCACCAACCTTTGATATGGAATTGGGAACAGATATGCACGATCTCTAGCCTGCCTCTAGAACTCCAGAGTTTCAGAGTTTGAGAGTAATAGAAGTGACATTTGTCTAATAGCAGTGGGGCATATTTAAAGCAAGAAGAAATTCTTCTGGGCATTTAGAGTACTAGGCAAAGCATTAGACATAAACAAATGTAAACATTTGTAAACAAAATGATGGAGCTACAAGTGGGTGGAGAATATCCGGGAATGGCAGGAAAAGAAGGTGAATGACAGAGAGAAGAGGGGAATCAGACAGGGAAACTGGGAAGGGCATATGTTGGGAAAATGGGCATACGTATGACAGGAAGCAGCACACTATCCAGGAGGAAAGCACTGAGTGGGTCTTCAATATGTGGGGCCCCCTGTGTAGTAGAGCATGCATGGGTAGCACCACATGAGAAGTAAAGTCACAGATCACATTTCTGGGGAAGTATGCTAAATAAACCAGTGGCAGAGGCACCAGGAATTATGGTTTCCGAAGGTCATCCCACCAGCATGTGCCTGTTGGTCACTGAGTGTCTCTGGGCTTACCTAAGGTAAAAAGAAAGGTGCCAACACTCAGGGGCAAGGGCCACATCAATATCTTTGTGCATGCATTATGACTTCAGGATGTCACCAGAGGGATTTCACTGGAGAAAAATAACTGAATTATCTATGTCCTTTAGCCATTTTGGACCTAGACAGGCAGCTAGTCTCACTGTCATGCAGGCCAGTAATTGTGTAGGTCCAGAATCTCTAGACAGCAGCCATTCATCAGCAAGGTGCATTTTGAGACACAAAACTCCCCGAACAGGGGAGACTGTGCTTCTAGTATCAGTTATCCCTTCTGTTTCAGGGACTCATCTTCACCAAGGTAGAGCAGGATAATGCTGATGATCTTATGCTCTCTGTGAAGCCAAGGCATTTGAAGAAGGATTCAGCCTCTCCTTTGTTTTGTCTGCTTCACTGCGCTAAAGATGGGAGACAGCTTCAGGACACATTGCATGTTTACTTCCTCTTTTCTCTTCCCTCCCACTCCCATGCAGCACTGATGTTCGACTGCTTCCTTACATTTTATAATCATAAAGTTGGATGTTGTCCTTGAATCAATATTTCTTTACAGCATCCCTGGAAGGAATCTTATTCCATCTACTATGTCCTCAGGGAATACCAGGAAGGAACTAAGGCCCAAAGAAGGAACCTGCACAGGTTCAAAAAGCAGAGTCAGATTCATTTGCCATCTTCAACTGCTTTACCCGTAAAGGGTCTCTCTACTCACAGTGATTTGCCATACGGAACATAGAGGGACTGTACCTGTAGGACATGGGTGTGACTGGCCAAGAGAGGCCCCAGGTAAAAACAGAGTAGCAGCTCAGAACAGAAGCCGTTGTCTATAAAATTGAGCTGTCTTCTTTTGCAACCATCATGTCTATTTTAAACATGGGCTGAAAATATAGCAATGCAGCAAATCTGTTGGACGTCCACTTGTTACTGACAGCTATGCTGCTCCCAGCACACTGGGGTCTTGTCTCAGTTTTATTCCTTCCCCTGTGAAGGGGGGCCTTAGTATCCTATGCCTCGTCTCAGCTCTTTTTTCATTAGTTATAGATTTTTGGGGTGGCAGAGCCATGTTGCCCTGCAGCTAATTCCTGGGCCACAAACCACATTCCTACTGGAAAAGGATCATGGCCAGCGAGCTGCCTCCTATTGCCCTGCTTGTATCTTTGAAGGAAAGACCCACTTGACCTCCTGTAATAATAGTCTCTTCTCCTCAGCTATATTCACTTACCCTTGGACACAGGTTTTTCCTATACAAAGGCTCTGGGATTACCCCATTCCCTTATCTGGGGTGTTTAATCACAGTCAGAAATGAGATCTCTTTCTTGTTCCCCAGAATCACATGCTGCTTCTGTCATGTACCACATTGGTCTGAAGTTCTCACTATACATGTCTGTCTCTTTCTTGTGGACAGGGAGTGTGGCCCATTCATCTCTGTGCATCTATAACCCAACACAGGGCATGGGAAATGTTAGGAGATTTAATAAGTTGTTGGATTTAATTGGTTTGAACTAGCTAAGTAAAATATTGTCTTAAGGCTCTGCCTTGCAATATCCTCCGTGCTAGTCCTTAAGTCTTGGGTCTGGAAGAGCAATAATGAATTAAAGGCCCAATACCCTCTATCAAGGCCCAGCTAATTACAATTACTACACCAACCGATAGCTATTCCCTGCCACTTTTTCTCCCTGTTTCCTGGATAGCTTCCTTTCCTCTTTGTCTATTAAGAAATTTTCTCTGGTCATGCGCCCTACATGCAGAGTTATGGAAACTTTGGGTTCTGATGCCCATTCTTATCTTCCTGGTTCCATCATTAGCCCAGCCCAAGGGCTGGCCTGGGGAAAACTGGATTCTTAGACCAAATATTGGAAGGGTGGTGGGTGTTTATTTGCTGGCTATTTGTCATTCCCCTCAAGCATCCTATCTTATTGGGGCTTTCCAAAGCCTTATCTACCTCACCTTCTCCTATGTAATATAGTTAGGGAATAGGCTTCAGAGCTTCCCCGAGTGCTTTGAGGCAGTGTTATGTAGAGGACAGAAACGTCTTAAGATGTGGAAGACCTAAAAGCCTTTGAATATTGGCTCTATCCTTTCTCCAACTAGCTGAGCAATAGATCGAATCACTTCAAACTCTCTGGGCCTCAGTGTTTGTTTTTTTTTTTTCCACTTTTATATCCAAGTAGTTGCATAGATCATTCTGGTGATGATACTTTTACAGCTCTTAGATTCTGTAAGCCTTTGATCCTAGCTCTTCTTCTCAAAACATCAGTGTAATTAGGTTATTTGGATTTAAATGAGCCTATTCTAACCTATTGTGAGCAAATGCAATAGTGCTGATAATTGTCTTACTTCAAAACTATGAAGCTGATATCTTCTCTAAGGCAAGGATATTGGTATTTTACTGCCTCAAGTACAGATTTATTAGATATTCCACCAGGACACACCATGATCACCCACCCCCCAAACTAGTCATTACTATGGTCTAAAAAAGAAAATTAAGCAATGCAAGTTTGTGATAGTCAAGTGGAAGAGAAGCCAGAACTTTTGCATACCCTTTGTAAAGCATTTTGTTTACATGCCAGTATTTGGAGTTGCTCTTTTCATGAGGCTCCCAATCTCAAGCAGTAGTTTTAATTCACAGAGTTAAATCCAGCTGAGTTTGAAATCTGTTGCAACAAGTCACCAGAGGGACTATATATCTCTTTCTTTCAGAGGAGAAGCCAAGCACAGCAGTTCAATTAAACTAGCACTAAGTCCTGCACTCCAAAGACTGAAGGGCCTGAGGGAGAGGCGTCAAGGGGAGAGTTATTTGCTCCTGTTCACCCCTTTTGGCTAGAAAAATCATGCTGTTTGTGACCAGAAAATTGAAACAGAAAGAGATCCAAAATGGCAGCCACTGCCTCCTTTTCTATTAACCTCCAGGCTGGAGTGCTCTACAGAAGGAAGAGTGACCAAGATTAATTACCTTTTGGATCTCAGTGCATTGTTTCACTAACGTAAGAAGACTTACTGAAAACTTTGCGGTTCCCACCAAAAAATGCCTAAGATTATAAAAGTTATTAAAATAGAAGCTTTTAGACCAGCCGAGCAAACCAGGTATCTTAAAAAAAATCTGCTTCTAGGATTTCAGAATAAATGAGAGATGAAATGGTAGAACTGCTATGATATTTATTGGCTCTCGAATTAATGGTAATAATTACCTTAGCAAATTGCCACGTAACTGTTCAGTGAACAAGTTCATAATCTAATCCTACATTGTTTTTTTTTTTTAAAGCCAGTTTCTCTCTATTTGTATGTCTTGAGGCTAAAGCTTCTTGCTTTACAATATTTGTTCTTTAATCTTTGCTAACCTAAGCCCTTGTTGCGAATAATGAGAGTAAACTGGTTGAAGGAAAGTATTTAATGAATATCAATCTTGTGTCCTGCACAAACAAGTCTTGAACATCTCATCCAGATGGATCTGTTGTGAGTCAATGAATTATGATCTCTAGGTCACATTCTAGACTTTTCTGGGCCCAGAGAAGGTGGCTGGCACGATGCACAGCTCATTCACTTCATTTTGTATTAAGCTCTAGGTGGCCTTTTTCTCATCTCAAGCGATATAACCTCCAGTCAGAGGAATTTTCCCTAATGGAAAAGTGGAATTATTGACTTTACTCTCCCCTGAACTCTTTCTGATTCTGTCTTCTTGTAGGAATCATTCTATTGGCTTTGATAGATGGTATCATTTTCCCCAAAGACATCAAAACTTGTTTTTAAAAATGATCACTTTTTTTTAATTTGCAGTTGTTGTCATTGCTGTTTTGAGCATGTAATCTTGGTGTTATTTGTTTAATCATCTGATCGTTCAATAGGAATTCACGAAGCTTAAACTGGATGCCCAGTTTTGTGCTCAAGGAAGACATTAAAATATATTGTATACAGTTTACAACCAGAATGGACAAAGACATATGGTTTAAATTGATGATTGCTAAGTGAAATAGCAGAATCTCGAACGTGGGAAAAATTTCTGTACATCGAAGTGGTGAGGAGAAATATGACACTGATGTGAGATTTGAATTTGTCTCAGAATAATTTGTCATGATGAATACATGAATATATGGAGGAGGGCAAAATAAACACAATCTTAAATAAGAAAAGACAAAAACCTGGAGAATTTCTATATGAAAAATCCTCCAGTATTACTGACAATACATGAATGGTACTAAATTTCAAGTAGGAAGTAGGGACAGGAACATGTATATGATGAAAAGTACAGCTATTTAGGAAGGCACACAGCACTGTACTTAACACACTATATAGTTGTTGAAGAGTTAATATCAGGAAGTGCTGTGGACTGGTTAAATTCATGGGCTTTGGAATTAGAGAAGTCATACTTTGGGAGTCCTTTCCTTGCTATTGATGGGAACTTGAGCAAATCTCCCAATTCCTAAAATTCAACTTTCTCATGAATAGCATGGCTGTGGTTCTTATAGTTACATCAAACAGGACTTCTGTGAGGTGGAAATGAGCTTATGTGTATAAAATGCTTAGTAAGTTACTTGGACATTGTAACACCCAATAAATACAAGTTATTAGTATTATAAATGTGTGCTATCATCATTATTATATAGCTACAAGGTTTTGTGAGCAGATGTATATATATAATGTTGGAGAGAGAGGTATATAAACAGATTATTATGAAAGTGAATATGTATAGATAAGGAGTGCTTGTGTTCAAGGTAGTAGTAGTACCAGTCAGTAGAGAAGAAAAGCTGATACGTCTTCACTTTGAAATGCTGGTGAGCCCTTTACTTAGCGACACTGGCTTTGGGGAAGGACTTCTTGAAATTAAAATACAGAAGAAAAATACATATTATTTCACTCCATGTAGAATGTAAGAAATAAAACAAATGAACATAGGAGGAGGTAAGGAAAAAATAAAATGAGATAAAAACAGAGAGGAAGGAAAACCATAAGAGATTCTTAAACTGTGGAGAACAAACTGAGGGTTTCTGGATGGGAGGTGGGTGGAGGGATGGGCCTAAATGGGTGATGGGGATTAAGGAGGGCACTTGTGATGAGCACTGGGTATTCTATGTAAGTGACGAGTCACTAAATTCTACTCCTGAAACCAATACTACACTTTATGTTAAATAACATTAATTTAAATAAAAACTTGGAAGAAAAAAAAATCTATATCAGGTTTGGGCTTCCCAGGACATCAATGTCCTGACTACCTCTTCTGCCAACAATTACTATTTTAGAGCTAACTTTACTGAATTTACCCAGCTAGTTCCCTGGTGATGGGATCATGGATTAGGGCATTATTTGTCTCAAAGCCATTTCAATTTCTCAAATGTGTCATGGGGAGTAACAGTCATTCTGGCAAATGTCATTTTATCCATATTTACTAGATAACCTTCGACTTGCAGTTCCTTTAGACAGCTGTAAACTTCTTGTTCTGTAATTCTATACAAGTTTCTTATCTTTTTAACACAAGAGAACCCTCAACTGCAAATTAATTTAGGGAAATTGCAAGTCTTTTTTCACTGTTCACCTGTTTGTAAATGATAAGGGCCATAAACAACAGTTTTAATAATTCGGTCCTTTGCCCAGGAGCAGCAGTTGGTGATCCCTGCACCATCTCATACCCACATGAGCTGGTCCTCCATTTCAAGCCAACACTCACTTTCTGTGATGAAATGCAAGGGCTCATCCCAAATTAATACATGGCTTCCTTCATCTGGAACATGCAAACCAGAATATCTGCTGGAGTCCGGGACTGTGAGGGTTCCTCTCTGTACCAGACTGCAAGGGAGGAAATCAAATAGGGGAAGATGTTGCACTTATTTATTGAAATGGTTTAAGTACTGCTTTGTTTTTTAACTTCATTTCATGGAATAGCTATCGGCTAGAGGGATAGGAGATGAAGAGGACAATGGGCAAAGGAACCAAGTACAAAGGGACTCTTTAGAGTCTAAGATCAAACTTGAATGGTGAAAGCAAAGTATAACTTGGCATGAATGTTATTTAGGAAGGAACAAGCACTGTTTAGGAGACAAAAGATATATTTCTTTATAAAAATCAGAACTCAAATGAATCAATATTTTATTAAAGCACCCATTTAAACTCCCACACATAAAATTTTAATTGGAGCCTGGAAAGCTCTGGAAGCAATGCCTAGGTACTAACTTGTTTTATCTTTTATCATCTCTGTCTTGGGACTTTTAGGGCAGGTGTTCCAGTAGTCGCTGTGGCCTGCACGTGTTGGCTTGGCCATCTTGGCACCTTCTCCAGCCCTCAGCTCTGACAGGCCTGGCTGGTCTCTGTATGGACCCTCTCTTCAGGGTTTTTAGAGCACATTTCAGACTTTGAGCTGAATTACATAGCTCTCGATTTTCAGCTTAGGGAAAATAACATGTTCAAATGAGTTTATTTTAAGAAATAATGACATAAGCCAGTTTCACATGGAACACCGTGGACAAATCCACAAGCACTCTCTGAACTCAGAAGCAGATGTCCCACCCTCTGGACCTATAGGAGATATCAACTAATTAAATTTAACACTTATGTAAATAGCTATTTCCCAGTTTCTCTACTAAAGTTCTATAAATCAAAATGCTTATCCTTGGTAAAATAAAAAATAATTCCACTAAAGTTATGATTCTTCTAATTTTATAAAAAAATCTTCTGAAAAAAACAATGTAATTTATTTTTTTTTAATTTTTTTTAAATTTTTTTTAACGTTTATTTATTTTTGAGACAGAGAGAGACAGAGCATGAACAGGGGAGGGGCAGAGAGAGAGGGAGACACAGAATCAGAAGCAGGCTCCAGGCTTTGAGCCATCAGCCCAGAGCCCCACGCGGGGCTCGAACTCACGGAGGGCGAGATCGTGAACTGAGCTGAAGTTGGACGCTCAACCGACTGAGCCACCCAGGCGCCCCTATTTTTTTTTTAAGTTAAACATCAGCCTTGTGGTTCTTTCTTTCTTTTTTTAAGTTTTATTTGTTGATTTTGAGTGAGAGAGAGAGAGCACAAGCAGGGGAGGAACAGAGAGAGAATCTCAAGCAGGCTCTGCACTGTCAGTGACGTGGGGCTGGAACTCACAAACCCTGGGATCATGACCTGACCCGAAATCAAGAATTGGAAGCTTAACCGACTGAGCCACTCAGGCACCCCAACATAATTTATATTAACAGAATAAAGAAGAAAAAAAATAGGATCATTCCGATACATGTAAATTTTTTTTTGAAAAAGTTTAGCATCCCCATTCATGATAAAAACTTTAAGCATGGCATCGGATTCTGTGTCTCCCTCTCTCTCTGCCCGTCCCCTGTTTGCACTTTGTCTCTCTCTGTCTCAAAAATAAAATAACATTAAAAAATTTAAAAAAACCCTTTAAGCATGGCAGAAATAGAATGGGAATTTCTTGACTTGATAGAAAGGCATCTACCAATAACCTGCAGCCAGCATCATATATAATATGAAAGAGTGAATGTTTTTCACCTACTATTAGGATTAAGTCAAAACTTTTCTCTTTCACTGATCCTTTCAATGCTGTACTGGAGCCCTAGTCAGTACAATAAAGTGAGAAAAATACAGGGCGCCTGCGTAACTTAGTCGGTAAAGGGTCTGATTCTTGGTTTCGGCTCAAGTCATGCACGATCTCATGGTTCCTGAGTTTGAGCCCTGCATTGGACTCCACATGGTGGGTGCCAGATCCTGCTTGGGATTCTCTCCCCCTCTTTCTGCCCCTCCCCTGCTTACTTATGCACATACACTCTCTCCCTATCTCTCTCTCTATTTCTCTCTCATTCTCTCAAAATCAATAAATAAACTTTAAAAAAAGAAAGAAAAATAAAAGACATACACATAAGAGAAGAAATAAAATTGTTTCTATTCCTAGAAGACATAACTGTCTTCTTAGAAAATTCCAAATAATCTATAAAAACCTTCTTAGAACTAATACATAAGATTTGCAACGTTATAGCATACAAATAACATTAAAAATCAATTGTATTTTTCTATACTAACAATGAAACATTGGAATTAAAAATTATTTTAAGTATCATTTATAACAGCACCAAAAAAAAAGAGTGAAGTAGGTATAAATCTAACAAAATATATACAAGAAAACCCCAAAATGATGATGAAAGAAATCAAAGGGTATAAGCTTTGACTAGTTGTGTGGCTTTGGATAAAGTCATAGACTCTTTCTTGACCTCAAAAATCTAAGCTATTAAACAAAGGCCACTGCAATTCTATGCATACTCACTGCTTTTGTGCAAATTCAGTCAAAACCGATAATGATACTTAACATTTACTCAGCTCTTACCATATAGCAGGGCACTATGCTAAGCTGTTAACATGCAATGTCTAATTCAATAATCACAATAACTCTATGAGATTGATATTATTATTATCCCCAAATTCCAAATTAAGGAACTGAGGCTAAGAGAGATTATATAATTTGCCAAAAATCACCCAGTTAGTGTCAGAACTAAGAATTGCTTCCATGTGTGTCTGGCTTTATGTGCCAAATTCTTACTGTATACACCATTTGCATGGTGAGACAGGCTGGCAGGAGATGGAATAGGGCCCTTTAAAGCATACACAGCTCAGGGGCAGCCAGTGGCTCAGTTGTTTAAGCATCCAACTTCGGCAATTCCAGCTCTGTACAAGGCTCTCTGTTGTCATCTTAGCCAGCTTCAGATCCTCTCTGCTCCTCTCCCTCTCTGCCCCTCTCCCCTCCCCTCCCCCATATCTTCCTGCTCCTCCTGCTCCCTCTCTCCCTGCCACTCCCCACCTCTCTCTGCTGCTCACCCCTCTCTCTGCTGCTTTCTCTCATTTAAAAAGCACATGCAGAGCGGCTGCACCAATTTGCATTCCTACCAACAGTGCAAGAGGGTTCCCGTCTCTCCACATCCTCTCCAGCATCTATAGTCTCCTGATTTCTTCATTTTGGCCACTCTGACTGGCGTGAGGTGGTATCTGAGTGTGGTTTTGATTTGTATTTCCCTGATGAGGAGCGACGTTGAACATCTTTTCATGTGCCTGTTGGCCATCCGGATGTCTTCTTTAGAGAAGTGTCTATTCATGTTTTCTGCCCATTTCTTCACTGGGTTATAGCAGCACTCTCAACAATAGCCAAATTATGGAAAGAGCCTAAATGTCCATCAACTGATGAGTGGATAAAGAAATTGTGGTTTATATACACAATGGAATACTACGTGGCAATGAGAAAAAATGAAATATGGCCTTTTGTAGCAACGTGGATGGAACTGGAGAGTGTGATGCTAAGTGAAATAAGCCATACAGAGAAAGACAGATACCATATGGTTTCACTCTTATGTGGATCCTGAGAAACGTAACAGAAACCCATGGGGGAGGGGAAGGGAAAAAAAAAAAAAAAAAGAGGTTAGAGTGGGAGAGAGCCAAAGCATAAGAGACTGTTAAAAACTGAGAGCAAACTGAGGGTTGATGGGGGGTGGGAGGGAGGGCAGGGTGGGTGATGGGTATTGAGGAGGGCACCTTTTGGGATGTGCACTGGGTGTTGTATGGAAACCAATTTGACAGTAAATTTCATATATTAAAAAATAAATAAATAAATAAATAAATAAATAAATAAAATAAAAAGCACATGCAGATGGAAGCTTTCCTTCTGCCACCTCAGAGATCATTGGACTTAAGCGTGATTAGCATTCTACTTCTTATTGGCATTCTTGTTTGGAGACCATCATCAGCTTCTATATTCTGCCCTTTTGGGGTATACAGACTGAGGGCCTTATTGTTACGGATTTTATGTGCCCTCGTTGTATGGTCTTCATGGTCTTCGTAGTCTTCTCTTCTATGCCCTGACTTGCTGGTTAGCTCACATTCTCCAAATTTGCCTTCCTTTCAGGCTTTTAGGGTTGGACAGAGCTTGAATGCATCTCTCAGTAACTAATTCCAAGTCTAGAAGCGGGGTACTGAGCCTGCCACTGGAATGGGAATCACCCAGACAGCTAGCCATCCTTTCCTTCTATCAACTCGAAGCTTGCACAAAGCCCCAGGTAGTGAGGTAGTGGTGTGAACCTGCTCCATGATAAATATAGTCCAGCTGATACTGCAAACCCCCATATTTACTGTCAGTCCTTGGTGTTTGCAGCCTATTTCCCAATCCTGAAATGCAAAGTGCGTTGTATCCAGAAACTGACAAGTGAAGATTTTTATCCATTTGCTGTGTCTGGTGTGATAGCACAAGCAGTGTGTTTTATACTTAAAACACAAGCTGGTTTTATATAAAAATGCATGCAAGTCGTAAGCTTGAGCCTAGGGAAGCTAGTTGATGAATGCATCTTGGTAGGCAATTAAGAGAGGGACAAGATAATGCAGGGAAATTATATTTCTCTCGTTTTGCACAAGATTCAGTGTCGCTCCCTTCTAATATATCAGCTACTTCTATCCTCATGCCACATTGGAATTTTCCTTCTTGAAATTTATGGGTGCACATTGGCTATGTATCATTGCTCTTATTTAATTTCATGGCAAACACAAGCGCATCCACACTCCCCTCTAAGCTGCACCTTGCTGCAAACAACAAATCGAAGAAACATATGCCTTCACTTGGAGGATAAAACAGGGAATAAACATTGTTCCAAGGTGGGGGTGGGGTTGGGGGTGGGGGCTAGGTAGAATCTCCAGATTCTTCTCTTTGGAGCACACAAAGCTGACATGCAGCACACCAGGGCTTTCTGTGCTAACAAAGAGTCCACAGCAACTCTGGCCATGGAAGGATTGCTTAAAAAATGATTTCTCTAGTTATGCTAATACACACCAAATTCCCAGAAGACTAGATATGGCCTGGAAATTCACTAGCTTTCAACGCAGCATGCATTTGTCTCTTTTCAAGTCAATTCCAAACCCCCTATTTTGCAGGGCTCTCCGGAGACCCAGATTTTGGAGTTGGTCTCAGTGCTTTTGTAGTGTCTGTGAAGCACTCAGTCACATCCTCAGTAAGGGAAGGTGGCTGGCGGCAGGGTAAGCACACTACCTCCAACCCCTCTCGGCAGTCTCCTGTGGTGTGTGACATTCCCGTGATATTCCATAGCGTTGTGTCTGGGTTTCAAGGATTCACATTAGGATTGAGCACACTTGTTCTCTGAGAATTGGAGCACAATATACCGCAAAGGTGATAATAAGGAACAATAACCACTAGCATTTATTAAGCACTTATTTTATACTAAAGTATTCTAAACATTTAGTGTCCATAGTCAAATTTAACCCCCACAACAACCTGATATATTAGGTATTCTTAATGTCTCCATTATTTATATAGTTGAAAAACAGAGACTTGATGAGATGAAATCACCTATACAAAGTCATTAATCTTTTAAGTGGCTGACATAGGACTCCAGCCCAGGTCTTTCTGACTAACCTTTGTGCTCAGTCATAGAACTGGACGGTGCCTCCGGCTACTGTCACTTCCAAAGTGATAATTGGTGTCCCAAATTAGACTCCCAGCATCTGACAGGCTCAGAAGAAGTGAGATAACGAATGGCAAGCTCTGATGGGTAGAGGAAAGAGGAAATTGTATGTTAGCAGAGCCTTTGTCTTAACACAATTTGAACATCTCATGTCTCATCTACAAAGTAATATAGAAAGGATTTTTAATCAGACAAGAAAGTAACAAAACAAAACAAAACAAAACAACAGTGTAAGCTGGCATGCGCTGGAAGAGGGCATCTGCTAGGCCAGCACTGAGTTTAAGTCTTGTGTTTTCCAACAGTTTTGAATCAGTCCCATCTGAGCTGAGAGGAGATTTCACATTTGGGCAGCAGGTGGGACCAGGGGTAGGGGGATCTGCCCCCTCCTCCCTGGGCCTGAGGGGTAGCATTGTCCTTCGACTTAGTGGCGACATTCAGAATATTTTAGAGTGTCTATAGCACAGGGCCTAGCCACTGGACAGACAATGGCTCTAGTGTTGGAGAGGGGCCCTGAAGGTCCCCTGATGGGAGCCCTGCAAGATCCTGGAGCAGGGGCTAGGGTGGAGGGAGGGGGAAGCTCGGATTGTGGTTATTTACACACCAGGATGGAAGATTCTTCACATTTTAACCACCAGTGTGCGTGCATACCACCTGAGCTTCTGCCAAGCTTGTACAGAAGAGAAAGCCTCGGGGCCTGTATACCAGAAGGTATAGCTCAAAGAGCAGCAGGGGCAGCTGTAGATCTTATATCTAGCCCTTAGCACAGTGAGTTTGGCCAGATTCAGATGAACACAGGATTCTCACTCCCCCTTCCATCACCCCTTGGTGCTGTTAGGACCTGCCTCTCCCTTCCCTTTCTCCGTTGCAAGAAGCTATAGCCTTCCCTGCGTCAGTCCTGGTAGAGGGAGCCAGGGCCAAAGTCAGCTCAGAGATCCCAGTGTAGTGTCAGAGTTCTTCAGCCCTCAGTCTGAGGTTTAGCAGGCCCTGGTGACCCCTATCCCTCTCCTTAGCCCTCACCCCTCTCCTCACTCCTGCAAAACCAGCTTGGTCTCTATGACTGCACTCCCTGAGAGGCATTGGGCTTCCTCTCTGGGTCTGTGATCTGTCCTCAATCCAATTGTTCTATTGGGTCCTGCCCCTATAAGAAAGGGTCCTCATGGGCCTTACCCCAGTGATTCTTGGATCTTAGCAAGGGCAACAGAAAGAGACCTTACATATACAGATTAAGCCACACAGTTCAAATCCTAGCTCCAATCCTTTCTAGTCAGCTATCCTCGGGCAAGTTATTATTATTTTTTTATTTTTATAAACCGTAACACTCCACTTCCAGAATGCAGATGTGATTTGAGAAGCAGTGTTTTGTTTTCAGCATGAACCTATGGTAGTTAACACATTAGTATGTAACTATTCCCTGAGAATCAACCACTCCAATCTAGTTATGGTGGGAAAAATAATTTATCAACAGTTCCCTTGTTCTCTTGGACATTCATCTGTCTGTTAAAAGATGGGTGTCCTGCCTTTTGGGACGAGCACTGGGTGTTGTATGGAAACCAATTTGACAGTAAATTTCATATATTAAAAAATAAATAAATAAAAAAAAAAAAAAAAAAAAAAAAGATGGGTGTCCTGCAAGATTCAGCCCAGCATCTTCTTTTCTCAGGGTCTCCCTCCCAGCAACCCACCCTCAGCACAGCTGCATGAGATATGCCTCCTATGGACGCTGAGCTTCTCTCCATCTTGGTACGCTTTATGTAGACAATTCTCTCATCAGATCGTCAAGTCCTTTGAGATCAGGGACTTGTCTTTTCTATGTCTTGTCTTTTCTAATTTCTCATTCCCAAACGCCTCACATAATGACTGGTACTCAGTACATCTTGGAAAAATGAAAAGATAAAAGAAAACATAATTATTTCAAAAACACTCCTGTGTGATCCAACATAAATCTTATCAATGGAGCAAAAATTAGCTTCACATGATGAAAGAACTACGAACAAGCTGGATGAAACGATTTGATTAACTCGAGTCAAAGAGACAGATATAGGCAAGATTCTGGGCTAGAACTCAGGTCTCAAAAAGTCAGTATTACAGCCAGTGTCTCCCATCTCCACATCCTGTACCCTTTCACTTATATTTTTCTACTAGATACTTTGCCTGAAAGTTGTGTTTCCTGCTGCAATAATGCTTCACTGATGTATAATATTATCTTGAGCCAGACATGTAGGTCCTTGATGTCACGAAGTGGTAATTATTGCGACACAGGAAAAAAAGAAGCATGCAGTATGTTTTTGGAGGCTCGCTCCCTGTTATTAATTCAGGTGCTGAAGGTTGTGACACTTGTCATCGGAAAGATAATTTTCCTCAGGTTTAATAATCGCAGTTAAGTCTTAGATTTGATTTTAATTTCAGACCTTGATGTCATGAAGTATTAATTATCTCTATTACCTACAGATAATATTCCTGCAAACATGCACATGTTTGATTGGCAGGAATTTTTTTTATTAACTTACAAGGATGAACTCAATTAGAAAAGCCCGTTTATCGGCACAATTCCACTTGCATACCTTCTATTTAGAATAGAACAAAATCCCAGCCAACTCACAATTTCAAGTATAGAGGGTCAGATTGTATAAGGGCAGCCCACTCTAGGAGAGATTGATTGACACATAGTTAGTTGTCTGATCTACCTGAGTTTGCTTTAAAATGAGTGAGAAAAACCTTTGGGACTAATTAAGATTCTTATAGTGAAGTAATGAGAGAAATTTTCCATGTCGACTTGAAATTTTTCCCCTATTTCCATGCCTAGGGTTTTACTAGGGGCCAGCGCACTCACACCTGACTTGAGGAACTACATTTATTTCCATGGTGCTTTAATCACGTAGAGTTAAAAAAAAATTCCCGATGAATGCTAATATGTTAAGTGAATTGGTTTCTCTTAGCTACCTACCATACAGCCAAGCAGAAAGGAAAACCCACATCAGTGAAATATCATGCCATCACTTGACAGGGTAGGAACCTTGGGATTTGAGGAAGCCAACTCTGCTTATCCCCTGTCCTTTGTCACTTACAAGAGTAACATAGTTTGACTTGGATAAATTCCTGCCTAGAAGATGAATATTTATGAAAGTAAGAAAGAGTGATTTAGCTTGAGCTGGATTCTCCAACACAAAAAATGTGGTAAGGATAGTTTCTTGACCTTCCTACTGAAGCAGATCTTCACCAATTGACTTTGTAAGAACAGTGTATTCTGGTTCTGAATCAGCAGAGAAAACTCTTTGCTCAGGCTTGGGAATAACAATGAAGAATAATAAAACAAAGAAATTCCAACAATGCCTTTAACTTACATAGCCCCTCCCCAAGGAGTGCAGCTGCATCATATGCATACATATAACCAAGCAATACAACCTTAGTGTTCAGGAAAAAACAATAATTCAGTCCTGGTCTGTCATCTACAGGGCAGATTGGAGTTTGGGGGATACGGTACAGCTAGAGCAAAAACGCTGTCCTAGAGAATCCCAAATCAATTTATAAGAGAGAATGATTGTTGTTTGTGATTTCTAGCTAAGGCAAACATCATATTTTTACTTTAAATATTTACCTTTTGAATTACTTTAGCCTCTGCTGTGATGAAAGACCAAATCCTTTTTGTCCAAAGGTAACCATATAGAATTTATGAAAAATAATACATGTTATTAAAATTGTTTTTAAGTACCTTTAAAGATATTTAAGAGGGAGTGGCTGGAAGCAGGGCCCCTGACCCCGGAATACAGCTCTGCTCTCCTCCACTTCTCCTACTCTCTATCTCTTGCTCTCCTGGCCAGACTGCTGGCTGGGTCTATCACATACTGGCCACTGGCCAGGAGCTATCTTATACTTGGTGGGCAGCCGACCAAAAGAACGTGTTGAGGTCGTTTTCTTCAAGTCATGGGTAAGACATGAGGCCAATACTGAGAAATTCCGAGAAAAGGGCCAGAAAGTGAAAGATCTGGGGAGAGGTTTACCATGCAGAGATCTCACCTCAGAGTACTTGGTTTTGCTGATTCCAGAAAGGATTAGATGCAGCTAAAATGATAGAATTCTTTCCTGCCTCCATACACTGGGAGAGTCGAAGGTAAAGAGAGTACCAGAGAGGATTTGTCTACATGGTTCATCAGGAAAGTAGCCTTTCTGATTCTTTTCTCCTGGCCTAAAAGGGTAATTGTGAACAAAAAACCTCTTGGCACTGGACTAGGTTTTCCAGAAGTGAGTTTTATAAAAACTTAAATGTTAATCTTAACTTCATGAAAAGTTAATAGATACTGTAAGCAAAAATAATCTCATGTTTACATAAAATGCTCAGTAAAATAAAGTTAAATGTTTAATAATTGTAGGACTTCTCAGTTCAATTTTGTATTCAATGTATTTTGTTGTTGTTGCTGTGAATATACAAGGAGAGGTTGTATATATATTTTCCTAAACTGCCGTAACTTCCGATTTTTAACATCTATTCAACACCAGTTGAGAAATGTTTCTCTGGACATGATGTCAGTCCCGCAAAATACAAACATGATTTTATTCCTGGCTTAGGGATATAAAATATTTAAGATGTCTTCATTCATTCATTCATTCATTCATTCATTCCACTTATTTGTATAATGTAGATTGAAGCAGTGCTAAGTGTCCAAAATTACATAAAGGAACAGATTTAGTTCTTGTCCTTGTGAAACTAAGAATCTCCCTGAAGAATCAATTTGTACACATAGGAATCACATTCATTGGATAATAAGAGCTGTGTTTCACATGCTGGTATTACCTGTAAGACAGGGTAGATGGAAAACCATGTTTTGATTCTAAAAAACTTGATTCTGTTAGATGATTTTGACCTAGATTGTTCTTCAAGTTCTCTCTTTCCTTGACCAACCCATTTCCTCTGAATTGGATTATCGTAGCTACTTCATAGCTCCTGTATATTGCTATGATTCTGATATAGGCTTTCCTAAGATCTTGGAAAGGTTGGTTAATACTCAGGTAGTTGAATTTGGTTTCATACTTTGAATCTGTGTTCACTATCTAATTTCATAACAACAGTATCCCATCTTTAACCCACATATAATCCTTTGGAACAGTGCTGTCAGATAGAAATATACTGTAATCCATGTATATAATTTCAAACTTTACAGTAGTCATGATAGGAAATAAAAATGATTGAAATTAATTTTAATAAGGTTATACTTAACCTAAAATATTCAAAAATATTATAGTTTTTTCATATACTCACATACAAATTAATATGGTATTTTACATTCTATTTCTGTACAAAGCCTTAGAAACTCAATGTGTATTTATAATTATGGCACATCTCAATTTGGACCAGCCACATTTCAGGTACTCAGTTCCACATGTGACTAGTGGCTACCTTATTGGACAGCACAACCTTTTTTTAAAATTTTAATTCCTGTATTGTTGACATATAGTGTTATATTAATTTCAGGTGTATGATATAGTGATTCAGCAATTCTGTACATTATTCAGTGTTCATTATGATGGGAGTACTCTTTTTTTTAATGTTAATTTATTTTTGAGACAGAGCATGAACAGGGCAGGGGCAGAGAGAGAGAGGGAGACACAGAATCTGAAACAGGCTGCAGGCTCTGAACTGTCAGCACAGAGCCCGATGCGGGGCTCGAACCCATGAACTGTCAGATGATGACCTGAGCCAAAGTCAGACGCTCAACCAACTGAGCCACCTAGGTGCCCCTTAATGGGAGTACTCTTAATTCCCTTTACCTATTTGGCCCATCTCCCCACCCACTTCCCCTCTGGTTACCATAAGTTTGTTGTCTATAGTTAAGAGTCTATTTCTTGGTTTCTCTCTTTTTTTCTTTGTTCATTTTGTTTGTTTGTTTCTTAAATTCCACATACAAGTGAAATAGGGTATTCTTTCTCTGACTTATTTCACTTAGCGTAATATTCTCTATGTTGAACTGTATTGTTGCAAATGGCAAGATTTCACTCTTTATATGGGAGAGTAATATTCCATTGTCTATAAATATACCATGACTTCTTTATCCATTCATCTACTGATGGACACTTGGGCTGCTTTCATAATTTGGCTATTGTTGCCAATAAACATAGGGGTGCATATATCTTTTCAAATTACTGTTTTTATATTCTTTGGGTAAATACACAGTGGTAGAATTACTGGATCATATGGTAATTCTATTTTTAACTTTTTTGAGGAACTTCCAAACTGTCTTCCATAGGGGCTACTCCAGTTTTCATTCCCACCAACAGTGCATGAGGGTTCCTTTTTCTTCACATCCTCCCCAACATCTGTTGTTACTTGTGCTTTGACTTTAGCCATTCTGACAGGTGTGAGGTGATATTTCATTGTAGATTTTATTTTTAATTTTTTTAAACATTGATTCATTTTTGAGAGACAGAGCATGAATGGGGGAGGGGCAGAGAGAGAGGGAGACACAGAATCTGAAGCAGGTTTCAGGCTCCAAGCTGTCAGCACAGAGCCTGATGTGCGGCTCGAACCCACAAACCATGAAATCATGACCCGAGCTGAAGTCAGACGCTTAACTAAGCCACCCAGATGTCCCTTCATTGTAGTTTTTATTTGCATTTCCCTGATGATGAGTGATGCTAAGTATATTTTCATGTGTCTGTTAACTGTATGTTAACAGACTGTATGTCTTCTGTGGAGATATATCTATTCATGTCTTCTGCCCATTTGTAATTGGATTATTTGTGGTTTTGGTGTTGAGTTGTATAAGTTTTTTATATATTTTGATACTAACCCTTTATCATAAGTCATTCTGATAAATATCTTGTCTCAGTCAGTAGGTTGTCTTTTAGTTTTGTTGATGGTTTCCTTTACTGTGCAAGGTTTTTATTTTGATGTAGACCTAAGAGTTGATTTTCCTAGAAAAATACTGCTAAGGCCAATGTCAGAGAAATTACTGTCTATGCTCTCTTCTAGGATTTTTATGGATTCAGTTCTCATATTTAGGTCCTTAATCCATTTGAGTTTACTTTTGTATATAGTGTAAGAAAGTGGTCCAGTTTCATTCTTTTGCATGTAGGTGTCCATTTTCCTAAGGCTATTTGTGGAGGAGACTTTTTCCCATTGTGTATTCTTGTGTATCCTGTGTCAAAAATGAATTGACCATATAATCTTTGGTTTATTTCTGTATTCTTTGCTTTGTTCCATTGATTTATGTGTCTGTTTTTGTGCCAGTGCCCTATTTTTTTTATTACTATAGTCTTGTCATGTATCTTGAAATCTGGGATTATGATGCCTCCAACTTTTGTTCTTCTTTTCCAAGGTTGCTTTGACTATTTGGGGTTGAACAGCACAACTTTAGAACAATGGTTATTAAAGTTGGTACCTGGACTAGCAGCATAGGAATCACTGCAGGTTTTTATAGATGTGAATTATTGGTGTCCAACCTAGGCCTACTGATTAAGAAGTTTTGGGGGTGACGCCCAGCAATATTTTTTTACAAGCCTCTTAGGGTACTCTGATTGCTTATGAAAATTTGAAAACCACTGCTCTACAAATTCAGAAAAAAATATTGTGGGTAGAGTACTTAAGAAAGGATTTATAAAGAAGAATCAGCTTCATACTGTAATGCTCACTGTGTATATTTCACCAAAACAAGTGAGCAGTGGAGGCTGTCCCACCCACAATTTTGTAAACATTGGTGCTTACAACATGGGTCTCTATTTTGAATAAGAACTAAGTCCAGCTCAAGAGCCAGGACCATATTAGGCATTGTGAAGTCAAAGAAATCAGACTGGGCAGGGCCAAGATATGAAAGGCTGGACTCTCCAGGCTGAAGCATTTGCATTTTCTCCTGTGGAGGGAATATGGTACTACTTCTGTTCTAGGCCGTGGTTTCTTGCCCTCTGGTACTAACTTCCTCAAGGGGGCAAATTCTCTCCTGGGAAATGCAAATAGTTATTTTTTTTTTCCTTTGGAACAATTGCTTATTTTTAATAATTTACACTGTGCCTAAGTAATGAGTGGGAGAAAGTACACAAACATACCTTCCTTCATTTGCCTCCTATTTAGGCACTAGAAAAGCAATTCTGGGTTAGGTAAGCTCACCTCCCCAAATAGAAGTCCTGTTCATTAGTCTCTGCATTATCACATTAGCATTGTGACCACATAATCCCTCTGCTGGGCTTGGGAATGGCAGATTTCAACCTGCCTTGTTCACTAAATGGAATCAGCAGATAATTTCACGGTGGTATAGACAGCATGAAAATCCTGCTCAGGATTCATAAATCCTGCTTTGAATTTGGCTAGCGTGTACATAGGCTACCCTGTCTGTTCAACAGGAAGCTGCAGAATCACTCCAGGAATGGGAGATGGAGTTTGGGGTAAAGAAATGAACTTCTAGTATTACTACATAGTCCCAAAGGAGGGTCTAGAGGGGATCAGGGCCAGATGAGTGGTGAGATAGTCATTAATCATAATCTATAGCCACTAAAAGTAGGCATGCAAATCACATCATAGGGTTAATAATTTCTTCACTCTGAGAACCAGGATCACTGAGTTCTTACTGGATAAACCTTCACTAAACAGATGCCTCACAGAGAGCAGGCTAAGTTCATCCTCTCCACATTTATTTATCCCTATTCTCAATTAGAATACTCATAGTTCAGGGAGTGCCCCGGAAGTTTAGCTGAAAGCACTGAATTTGGGAAGGAAAGAGGAGTGGGGGGTGGGGAGAACCAGCTGGAATGAGACACCTGTGAGAAAGAAGAAATTTAAAGCTGATTGAGCTCCTGAAGTGTGGGTGGCTCACTTAAGTCCATTTTGGATCTTCAAATCTTCACAATTTTCAGTACATAGGATGTTTCATGCATGCTTAAAAAATAACAATTCCAATGAAAGCTTCCCAGCCCACATCTCTCTCTCTCTCTCTCTCTCTCTCTCTCTCTCTCTCTCTCTCTCTCTCACACACACACACACACACACACACACACGCACACACACGCACACACACACTCACAGAAACACAGCTATAGATTTGCAGTCTACATTAATACACCAGGCAAAGTTCCCTGATTATTTTCTTGGACTGAATTGAATTGTGTAGTAAGCCTACATAAGTCAGTTTTGCTGGAGAATTTCTTGAATGACGGTGGATAGAGAGGCCACAGAAGGGTCATCTTCATGCAGCAGGGTGTGGGGGCTGCTTTAGTCTGTGTATTCACACTTAGGCAAGCCCAGCCACTAAACTGCAATCCAATCAGCCTAACAATTGAACTTCCTGAATCTGGAAAAAACTTGTTAGAAACAGCAACAGGGAATTGGTGGGTTTAACCAATGTAAAAAGTGAGTATTTAGGGTGTTAAAGATGAACAGACTGCCATCTTATCCTTATCTCAGCAAAATCTCTGAGCTCTGAGATATTGCTTCTGGGCATAGTGGACAGACCACTAATGGGGAAACATTTGTTTTTCTTTCCTTTTTTAACTATTTTGGGTTTATTCACAATAGTTCAGAGAAACAAGCTTCAAAGTTTAGAGGGAATAAATCCATAATTATTTGCCAAGTCTGCTAAATCCAAGACCATGCGTCTACATATATTCATTTCTCGATTGTATGATTTTGGAGATGGTGATTTGTATGTGGGTAATGAGTCCAGATTACCTGCAACTTCTTTGGTGAGAACTCCAAAAATATTAAGATAGTTTCTAGGATTATTTATACACATGACTATGTATCAGTTTGTCAGGCTGCCGTAACAAATATCACAGACTGGAGGGCATAAGCAATAGAAATGTAATTCAACACAGTTTTGGAGGCAGATTCTGAGAACAGGGTGCCAGCATGGTTGGTTTCTGTAGGAGCTCTCTTCTTGGTTTGTAGATGGCCTCCTTCTCACCCTGTCCTCAGATGGCCTTCTCTCTTTGCATATGTGCTGGGAGAGAGAATCCTCTGGTACATTTTCTTATAAGGATACTAATCCTATAGGATCAGGCCACTCTTATAACCTCACTTGACCTTAATTCTTTCTTTTTTTCCAACTAAAAATGATTTTAGAGATTTTCTTAAAAATTTTAAATGACAGTTGTGTATACTTAAGGAGAATAATATGTTTTGACGTACAGCATGATGACTATAGTTAATAATGTGTTGTATATTGGAAACTTTCTAAGAGAGTATATTTCAGGTGCTCTCACCACACACACACACACACACACACACACACACACACACACACACACACAATGGTAATCTTAGTTACTTCCTTAGAGTTCCCACCTCCAAATACAGTCAAACTAGGGATTAGGGCTTCAACATATGAAATTTGAGGGGGGGGCGGGGAGAGGCATAAACACTCTGTCCATAAGAGAGTATATCCAAGTGTTGGGGAAGGAGCAAGAGACACTGGTAGATTTTCAGGTAAAGTTATTACATGGAGTGAAGGTCAAAATATTTGTCTAGTGCCTCTGTTTCACAAATCTGAGTGATGGAGTATTAGGATGTGAGATCTGACAACTATGGGAAGTGATTTGCAGTGGGAAATGTCTGCACCTTACCACAGAGTAGAGGCTGAGCCTGTCTGAATTTCGGAGTTTCTATCCACCCTGTCTTGGGATCATACTATTATTGATCATATAAACCTTTCTAGGAGAAGCATCATTAAGTCCTAGCAAGTCTGCAAAACTCTAATCATCAGGGAATGGATTAAAGCCAACAAATGAAAATTAGAAGAGAGCATTATCATTCTGAGAGATTCTTAGATAAATTACAAAATTCAATTTAGAGGGACTCAGGGGCCCATCGTCATATGCCTAATGGATATTGAACAGTCATCTTTATTGTAGAGAAACCTTCACCTTGCCTTCAAGGTACAGAGTGAATCATACATATCCAAATGGGGGTAGCTCAGTTCACAGTTGTCTGCATCCAGCTGTTGAGTCAGAATAGGTGATATGACTCATTTATATACCAAAGGGAAGCACCTTCTATAGAAGACAGGTGTTACTGCCCAGGTCTGAATGCAACAGACAAGAAAGAGATATATGACTAGTGATGAGAAATGATGAATTCCAAGAGAAAAAATGCAGGAAAAAAAGATGCTCACTTTCTGCAGAAAGGTTAGTTTCAACATCTGAATTAATGTACTGTAAACTGTTAAACTATTTTCTAAACAAAGGGAGTGCATAAATGGCACATTGATTGTTTTTGGTTGGTGCATTGTGTGTTTTGGGTTACAGCTTGTTTGTAACTGAAAGCAAACAGTAGCAATGTGATGGATTTGCCTATGTGTGAAATGGATCTTCAACAAGGGAATCACAAAACGTTTACACTTCCAGACATGAGCACTCCCAACACAGCACAGTCTGCCTTTCCAATTTCATCCAACTGTGATGGAAGGAAGAAAAAATTCCATAACATCAATGTGCACTTAATTGTCAGAGGGAAATAAAATTACAAAGTTTAGTAATACCATAAAAATCTGTGCTGTTATGCAAGAACCTAAAATTACATGCTCTCTAAAGGAAAGTCATTATACTACAGGGACTCACAAAAGCTTTCCAAACAGAGCTGCATAATCTCACAGTTAAGAGCAGTTACTTCTGGTTGAAAGAGACAAAAAACAAAACAAAACAAACAAAAAAAGCAATCATTGTCAGGTTGTGAGGATGGACAGATTCAAGGTGACTTTGGGTCGTTTTGCTATTTTGAGCCCATGGAGTTAGCAGTGCAAAGGTGAGGATAATTTGTTTTATAGGTATAAATTTAAACTGTGCCCCATTATTTGATGTGAACTCCAATTAGCACATTCTTTTACATTCTAATAGGTGGTTCAATCTTCTGTTGAAAAAAAAAACAATTGAATTCTTTTAAAGGTGACCATTATTTAGAAAAAAAAAGGGGAGGGGTGAACAACATGGATAATTAGCTCACATAATTTGAGTGATTTTCCTAAATGTAGGGGAGTTGTGTCTTCTCAGGGAAGGAAGACAGGTGGAGGAAAGAGCATTGGGTTTTGTAAATGGTTCCTAGAATTAGGATTTAGAATTTGGGCTTTGTTTTGTTCTATATTTGGTGACTAAAGCAAGAAGATATAAGATGACTTATTCTGGGGTTCTGAAAATAGGGACAAGTATATGGGGTTTCAAGTCACTGCTTTTGGTTTTTCTTCTGTCTACATGTCCAGGATGGCTCTTCATGCTGGGTTTCCAGTGGATGTCTTATAAGAACACAGTGAGCTTAGCTCTGAAACTGACAGAGGTCCAGGCACCAATGCTCTAGGGCAGCCTGAGATCCCAAAATCAGTGTCTGGAGTTCTTTTTTTTACAGTTTTTATTTAAATTCGTTAGTTAACATGCATATAATATTATTTTCAGGTGTACAGTATACTGATTCAACACTTCCATATAACACCCAGAGCTCATCACAAGTGTACTACTTGATCCCCATCATTTATTTAACGTATCCCTCCCACTCACCTCCCCTCTGATAACCATTATTTTGTTCTCCATAGTTAAGAGTCTGTTTGGGGGTGCCTGGATGGCACAGTCGGTTGAGCATCCAACTTTGGCTCAGGTCATGATCTCATGGTTTGTGGGTTCAAGTCCTGCACTGGGCTCTGTGCTGACAGCTCAGAGCCTGGAGCCTGCTTCAGATCTATGTCTCCCTCTCTCTCTGCCCTTCCCCTGCTCATGCTCTGTCTCTCTCTCTCAAAAATAAATAGACATTAAATTATTTTTTTTAAAGTCTGTTTCTTGGTCTGCCTCTCTCTCTCCCTTTTTCCCCTATGCTCCTTTGTTTTTTTCCAATTCCACACATGATTGAAATCATATGGTATTTGTCTTTCTCAAGCTGACATTTTGCTTAGCATAATACTCTCTACTTCCATCTGTGTCATTGCAAATGGCAAGGTTTCATTATTTTTTGTGGCTGAGTAATATTCCATCACACACACACACACACACACACACACACACACAATCCCATAATTAAGAAAGAGCAGTCACTTATGGTTGAAAGAGACAAAAAACAAAACAAAACAAAAAAGCAATCATTGCCAGATTGTAATGATGGACAGATTCAAGGTGATATATATTATATATATGGTTTTCCGTAATTTGGCTATTGTAGATAATGCTGCTATAAATATCAGGATGCATGTATCCCTTCAAATTAGTATTTTTGTATTCTTTAGGTAAATACCTAGTAACACAATTACTAGGTAAATACCTAGTAATGCAATCTTAGGGCAGTTCTATTTTTAACTTTTGAGAACCTCCATACTGTTTTCCACAGTGGCTGCACCAGTTTGCATTCCTAGCAACAGCCTAAGAGGGTTTCAGTTTCCCCACATCCTCACCCACACCTGTCGTTTCTTAAGTTGATAATGTTAGTCATTCTGACAAGTGTGAGGTGATATCTCATTGTGGTTTTGATTTGTATTTCTCTGATGATCAGTGGTGTTGAGCATATTTTCATGTGTCTATTGGATAGCAGTATGTCCTCTTTGGAAAAATGTCTATTCATGTCATCTGCCCATTTTTTAATTGGATTTGATTTGGGGGTGTCAAGTTTTATAAGTGCTTTATGTATTTTAGACACTATCCCACTTTAGTCAAAACTCCTTACTCAGTGCAAAGATATTGCCCCACTAACCCACCCCAGTGCATTGCCAAGGCTTTGAATTTCTCCTTTATTCTTCTTAATAGGCAGTATGGTTAAGTGGAAAGGGAATGACTTTGGACTCAGATAACTCCACCTTCGAGGATTGACTCCACTGGTTAGCCCCGTGATCCCAGGTACAGTTTTGAATATATGAACCTGTTTTCTTATTTGTACATTGGGGATAATAACACCCATGCCATAATTTTATTAGAATTCAGGATGCATGTTTTCTTCTTTTGTCTTGGCAGCAAGACAAAAGTTTACAGGCAATGAAAAATTACCAGAAGAATGAGACTCAGTTCTGACAAAAGTCAACATAAATAAGAGAATATTAAATGTCAACAGTCTTGCTATTTAGCATCCAGACTAATGTGGATCATAAGCATTTTCCATATTTAATATAAATAATATTTGGGAAATATTTATACCAAAAAGTTATTTATCTCAAATTCAAATTTAACTGGATGTCTTATATTTTGACAATACCAATCACAAAGTGTCATGAATATGTGGTAAAAAGGGGATTTCTGTCTATGTGACGATTACCATGCAGTGCTAACATACATGGAGAAATTGATGGGTGATCATTACTGAGTTGGAAAACCATTAGATCAGGGGGTACTTGCTGAAGTTCTCTTAAGAATGAAGTTTAACTAATCATTACGATATATTATCATTTAGTCAATACTAAATTGGTACCTGCTAACAGATCATAATTATCATGTTTAATCAGAAACTAATTTGCAGTAAGAGATTAACATTGATTTGTTATATATGGTTATATGATGTATGTTGGTTATCTTGAGGTTTTTGTTTGTGGCATAGGAAAGGAGAACCCACCCCATTCAGGGTTCACTCTTGGAAAATAAAACATGAGGAGATTAAGCCACTCACCCTAAGGGCATTACTAAGCAGCACTGGAGGGTGAGGTCTCTTAAGAAGACAGGTTCTGAGGTCCTCCAGAACTCTGGGCATCTGGGACCTCCATGGAGTGAGTTAGGTGAGACCTACCCCAACCTGCCTCCTGCAGAGAGTGAGGCTTTTGTCTTTTCTTTTTTGCTGTTGTTGTTTCTGGTTTTAAATTAAAGCACAGTCTGAATGCCAGCTCGGATCACCTAGGATGAACTGATTTTGACAACTGTACCCTTGTCGTATTTCTGCCGGCATGTGTCCCATCTGAGAGTGTACCCTCACTAGAGTGAGGCATGTGTCTCATCTGAGAGTGTACCCTCACTGGGTTTCTTTCGGACATTGCATTGCTGCCTCTGGTATACAAGTGTACACATCTTTCCTAATAGGTGATCGTCATTTATAAATTTTGTTTTTGCCTTTCCTATCATGTAAAATAGTATATCATTATTTTATCTGTATTTCTCTGCTTTCTAGTGAATTTGCCAGTTTCTTCTTGCACGTATTAGTCATTTTATCATCTTCTATTACCTGTTAATACCTGTGCTCATATTTGTACTGGTGTCCTGACTTTACAGATATTGTTTTATGACTTGCCTGTCCCTACAGTTATATTTCTGTGTTATTTGTGATAACCGTGTCCTTCAATGAACAGTAGTTCAGTTATCCAGATTTTCCATATTTCTACTTATTTTGGCTTCTGTATCCATTTCTGAGGGAAGCATAACAAAATCTCTAGCAACAATTGATCACTTATTTATTTCTCTCTTTAGTTTTTTTCCATTTTGGCTTTATGTATTCTGTGATTTTATCATTGTAGTGATAGCTGTTTATGATGGTTTTATTATCTTGTTCCACTGCACTTTTTACCAATATAATGATCCACTTTTACCTCTTGTGATTTTCTTTGTCTCTAGCTATATTTTGCTAGATATTAAGAATACTTCCCTAGATACCTTTTGGTTAATATTTGTATGACATATCCCTCTCCATTTTTTACTTTCAATTCTTATTTTATTTTCAAATATTACTGACAATATGTTGTTGGAACGTTTTTGTTTTCAGTCTGAGTTACTCCCTTTTATTGGTGAGTTTAATCTTATTTTCATAATTACATGGGGAATTGTTTCTGTGATCTTATTTAATATTTTCCCTTTAATGTGCTTTCTTTTTGTTTACTTTGGTACACATTGGTCATGTTAGGTTTTCTTCTGTTGGTTTTGAAATTACACCTGCTTCTTTTATTTTTATATTTGCTACCTTTCAATAAAGAATTCTCCTCACATTTATATCCATATTGACTTCTTAAATTATTACCTGCATCTTTCCTCCAAACAAAATTATAACATTCTCAGGGCGTTTCCACTTTTTCTTCTACTTTATCTCCTTTGGGTTTTAGTTTTGAGTTTATTGCACAATACAGAGTACCACTTTCATTTTTTATCCTTGTTTGAGAGGTAACTATAATCTATGCTAAAATAGTTAATCATCCTGACTTCTCATATGCGTTGTGGCATCCCTTTGGTGCATATATATATATATATATATATATATATATACGTATATATATACGTATATATATATATATATTCTTAATTGATATATACATATTCTTATTTTAATACTTATTCCAAGCAGGATATGTTTTTCACCCCCATATTTTAATGGCAATTTTTCTAAACAAACAATTCTAGGATCTTATGCCAGTCTCATTCAGTTTCATTATAGTGCAACTTACATTCTTTATGGATAGTGTCATTGTGTGTTGTGTGTTCTAATATGTGTAGGTACAGATGTTTCCTTACCTATCCCATTTTGCACAATATGGACCCTTCCAGGCTGAAGTTTCTTCATTCTTTTTGCAAATATCTTCTTTCTTTTATCTTCATTCTTTTTGCAAATATCTTTTCTTCTGTTTATTATTTTTCATTTTTTCTGAAGATATTACAGTTATTGACATTCCTATTTCTAACCTCTTTATTTCCCAATTTTACAATTTTTATATCTTCTATTTTTTTTTATCCTTTCTCAACATCTTCGGAGAGGGTTCCTCAATCTGATCTTTCAACTGGCTTATTCACTCTTCCGTTGTACTCACACTAATAGGCTATTTAAAAACTTTTAGCTACTGTATCCTGCAAATTTAATATTTCCAACTTGCTTATGACTTCTTGCTCCTGCTCTATATTAATAGTACACTTCCTCCTATCTTTGAGGATATTTATTGTGCTTATTTTATATTTGTAGGCCATCTGTTTCAATAATTCTGCTTCACGTAGCATATGCTGTTTGGTTTGTAGTCTTTCTTGTGTAGCGATTGTACTCTGTAGGTATTTGAAAATTTGGCATACCAGTTCATATTTCCCTGAATGTCATCCCTTGCAGTAACAGAAAGGCTCAAGTTTAAGCCTACGTTGGCAGTCTTATAGGAGGAGGAAATAGGCTCCAAGGTGGCAAACCCTAGGTACGTGTAGTGGACACACCTTTAGGTCACCTACTATATATAGGTCATGTCCTTGTATAATCCCTTCCTCCTCAGTGCCAGCAAACCTGTGGCTTGCTTCTAAGCAATAGACATGGGCAAAGGTGATAGAATGTCTTCCCATGATTACATTTTGTTATATATGACTTCATCTTCACAGACTGGAGGGAGAGATTCTCCTGCTGGTCTTGAAGAAGAAGGCAGGCATGTTGTGAATTGCCTATTGAAAAGGCCACATGACAAGGAATCGCAGGTGGCCTCTGGGAATGAAAATCAGCACTTGTTGATAGCCAGCAAGAAAATGGGAATCTCAGTCCCATGGCTTCAGGAGATGAATTCTGCCAACAACCTGAGGAATCTGGCGAGTGTATCTTTCCCCAGTCAAACCACTGATGAGACTGCAAACCCACTTACCCCTAGATTGCTGCCTGATAAGAATCCAGAACAGAGGACCCAGTTAAGCTATGTGTACACTTGTGACCTACGGAAACTGGGAAATAATTAAGGTATGCTGTTTTAGGCCTCTAAATTTGTGGCGATTGGTTATTCAGCAATAGAAAACCAGTATAGGGGCACCTGGGTGGCTCAGTTGGTTAAGCTTCCAACTCCTGATTTCAGCTCAGGTTGTGATTTCACGGTTCATGAGATCCAGCCCCGTGTCAGGTTCTGTGCTGACAGCAGAGATTGGGATTCTCTCTCCCTCTCTCTCTGCCCTTCCTCTGCTTTCTCTCTCTCTCTCTCTCTCTCTCTCTCTCTCAATCTCAAAATAAATAAACATTAAAAAACCCAGTATATCCTTGGTCCTTTTTTTGACTATTCCTTTTGGCTCCCATACCACCAGGCAACACTTCTGGACAGGTTTTTGTCTTTAAAAGGTTAGAGGAAGGAAACACTGAAAGGAGTCTTTTGCTTTAGATTATAAATCACTAACCAGAAATGTTTGAGAAAAATGGAGAGATACAGTGGATATCCATCCCCACATGGTTAGGAAACTCCCTTCTGTTTTCATGATCACCTCTTCTAAGTTTTCATTATATTCTTGATTTTTAGATAGTAATAAACTTTAGTAAGTTATTTGATTACACTTATTTCCCAAATTTCACATAATGTTGTCTAGGATTCATTTCTTACTTTTTTCAAAGAGGGGTTTTATTATTCAGGGAATCATCTGCACTCTAAAAAAAACAAAACAAAACAAAACAAAACAACAGTCGGTAGATAGAGGGTTAAAAGTCTTTAACACTTTGAAAAATGTTAGCCTTCTCTCATCTTGCCTCCAGTGTTGGTAATGAAAAATTTGGCATCAATCTGAAACTTTTTCCCCTGAAAATAACTTTACTCTCTGAAATAATGTGGAATATTTTGTTAAATTTCCATAAAATGTGCATATGTGTGAGATTTTTCTGTCTCTACTATTTCGTACATTTCAAGGTCTTTAGTATCTTAGGTGTTAATACTTTTAAATCCTGGGAAATTCTGGTAGATTATTATTTTATTTATTCCAACATCCTCATTTATTTTTTTTCTTTCTTTCTGGAACTGCTATAAATGGTTGATGGCAATTGTGTTTTTATCACCTATGCTTATTAACTTCTCTTTTATACTTTCCATTACTTTTTTGTTTTCTAGCACCTTCTAAATAAGTTCCTAGATCTGATCTTCCTGTTGACTAATTTAATTTGTGGCTTTATCAAGTCTATTAACTATCCATCTCTTGTGATTTTGAAATATATTTATATTTTTATACCCATTAAGTCTATTTGCTTCTTCTTGATAACTGTGTATTGCTTTTCAGTGTCATCAGTATATCCTATCCTAGCTCTTTTAAGATATTTATTATTTTTTTTAATATTGATCTCTGTATTCCATTTATTCTGAATCATGGAGTAGACAAACTATTTTAAAGACTATACTCAGAATAGACATCCTATGTTAAAGTATGTACTCAGATGACTTCTTATGTTTCTCTTTCAGCTCATTTACCTTAGCTAGTCATGTTTATCAGGATATAGAGACTTCTGCTCCCTCTAGTGAATTTAGTGTTGGATAGCTTTTGACGTACCCATTGTGTCACTACCAGTCTTTCTTTCTCCTTAGGAAAATCTAGAGGTTTTCTAAGAATTTCTTTCTCCTGGTTATAACTGTCTATATTTAGGGTTTAGAAGAGAAGATGGCAATGGTCAGCAGCTGCTATTTCATGGAGACTTTTTATCCCTTCCTCACTCAGCCTGGCTTCTGCTTTGCTTTGTTGTTATCCTGGGAACAGAAAAATGCTTAGCATGGTTTCTGACAAGTGCCTGGTTGGAATTCTGGCTCTTCTACGTCCTAGCTGAGGGGCCTTGGACAAGTTTCTCAACTTCTCTGTGCCCCAGTATCCTTGTATATAAAATAGGATATTAACAGTCACTGACTATTAGGGTTGCTTTGATATTTAAATAAGTTAGCATATGTCAAGTTTTTAGAACAGTACGTGATACAAATTAGAGCTTAATAAACATTTGCTATTGTTATGCTTTCAGGGTCCAGCACTTGTACATGTTTACTACATGTCTATCATTGCATACTGATTACACTTATCCACAGAGACGTATCTGAATCTGTGCACAAGTTACTATCTAGATGCACCTGTACTTCAAATATCCAGGATTCCCATATGCTTCTTGTCATGATCTGTGCCTCTAACCATCCTAGTGATCTGGAAATTTTTCCTTTGGGACTGTTTAGGCAAGAATATGAAATCAAATCTTGGTGGAATAGAAAAAATCAACATTTAATATCTGTAGTATTGTATACTCACTATTTCTATGCTATACGTTTTTGCCTCGTAGATAATATGTGAACCAACTTCCCTTGAATATATATAGTCATTTAGATGTTACAACAAAGATTCACATTTATTATCACATTCGATACGGCATGACTCTTCACAAAAGGTGAAACAGCCTTACTGAACTTATTTTCAAGAGGAAAAAAAATTCTCAGATTTGAGGAGAAAATGAACTAAATTAAGATGGCTTCAGTATGGCAGACGTGAGGCCAACCCAGATATTCTGACTTCTAGCAGTACACATTTCCCCTGCTCTCTTCTCTTCAGAGGGACTTGGAAGAAATAGCCAGAAACCTGGAGTTTCTCTATGAGGTATATGCATGATCAAATGTAACTGTAATTTTGTATATTTATTGTTTTTATTCCACTCCATAATACCTAGAACTTTGGGTCAGGTGTACAAAGCCTTGTCTATAAAGAAGAGTACTAGCATTGAGTTATTTACCCTTAGCTGAGTATGGTTAGTATTGAACGATAAAGATTGTGATGGATATCACAAAAAGCATCAGATTTGAGAATCTTTTTCTACAGTTCAAGCTCTGACCAAAGCATTGAACATGTATGTCCTGCTGTGGGTCACCCTTACAATATGCCTTCTAATTGTTTCCAGTAGTTTTCAGTATCTGATACCTATGTTTGTGCTAGGTACTTATGTAATGAGTGTGGTTCCTTCAGAACTCAACCATTCTGTTGTTTTCACATAAGTTAACCCACTGGGTTTTATACCCAGTTGACAGTAGAGTGTGCTGTCTCTTTACTGGAGATAGGGCATGTGGACACATGCTGAGCAAACATGCCATTAATCATCAGTAAGTATGTTTTGAGTGCTAACTCTGGCCAGTTCAATGAGACATTATAGCAGAGACCAAAAGAGACTAAGACACATGAAGCCATTAGCAAATATGTGTATGGGAAATCTGTGTGTCTCAATCAATATATGTAGACATGCAAAAGGAAGTCAAATAAGTCATAGCTCTTAGCCCTGATTACCCAGACAAGAATTTTTCACATGTAGTTATCAACACATGTTTGTAGAATGAAGACAATATCAGGGTGGGCAGATAACTGCAGCTATGTCAGACTTTCTGCAAGACATAGGATTTGAGATATTTGAAAAATGAATGGAGGAGAGGACAGCCATTCTAAGTGAACTACAGAAATAAAAACAAGAAAAGCAGTAAGAAAAGAAGGTGAAAATGTGGGCATAATATCACCATTATTATAATAAAGACATTGTATAAAGCTCCATTAAATTTACAATAGTCACATAATAACTTTCTAGAATCTGTAACTCATATTTCTTCTACTTTGAGTTTTGAATGAATGACTAAGCCTTTTCATGCTGATAAGATATGGCCATTTTTTAAACAATTTTCTTCCTTCCTCCCTTCCTCCCTCTTTCTTTCTTTCTTTCTTTCTTTCTTTCTTTCTTTCTTTCTTTCTTTCTTTCTTTCTTTCCTTCCTTCCTTCCTTCCTTCCTTCCTTCCTTCCTTCCTTCCTTCCTTCCTTCTTTCTTTCTTTCTTTCTTTCTTTCTTTCTTTCTTTCTTTCTTTCTTTCTTTCTTTCTTTCTTTCTTTCTTTCTTTCTTTCTTAACATGTGTTTTATGGCTCAGAATGACATTTGGTTATTTTTTAAGGAAATGGTGATGATATAAAGTTCTCTCATATTTATTGTATAAGACTTCAAAATTATATATGGTTAAAAAACAGAATTAAACACTCTTAAGTATTTATTGATGAATAAATGGGTAAACAAAATGTGATATATACATACAACAGGATATCATTCAGTGTTTTACTAAAGGGGAAAAAATTCTGACACATGTAACAACATAGAATCTTGTTGTATTAAATGAAAAAAAAAGTTACAAAACATATTGTGTCATTTTACTTACCTCAGATACCTAGAAAGTAGTCAAATTCATAAAGACAGAGTTTTATTGGGGGGAGATATAAAAGGTCTAGAGATGGATAGTGGTAATGATTGTACAATAATGTGAATTGACTTAATGCCATAGAATCATGCACTTAAAATGGTAAAAATGGTAAATTTTATGTTACATATATTTTATTACAGTATTTAAAAATAGAATAAAAAGGGCACCTGGGTGGCTCAGTCAGTTAAACATCCAACTCTTAGTTTCAGCTCAGGTCATGATTTCACAGTTTCGTGAATTTGAGCCTACCTTGATCTCTGTGCTGGTAATGCAGAGTCTGCTAGGGATTCTCTTTCCCTCTCTCTCTGCCCATTTACCACTTACACTGTCTCTGTCTCTCTCAAATAAATAAATAAACTTTTAAAAATAGAAAAAAAAGGAAAAATCAGAATATTGTTGACAGCGCAAAGGTTAAGAGTTACCAGTAAAACTGGTTTGTGAGCATAATTCGATCAGCAAATGCATGTAATCCAAAGCACTTGTATATCAAAGCAAATTTCAAGAACCATTGGCTCAGTTGTGATCATGTTATGTTTAGTGTCACTACTACTCGTATTGCAAGACATTGCTTGTTTATCAAAAAGACCAAGTTACTCACAATCCAGGGTTTCACTGTATTTAAAATTTATTTTATTCCAGATGTTTGTATTTATTTTAGACTAGTTTGATTTTTTTAAATAGACTTTATTTTTTAGAACAGTTTTAGGTTTACAGAAAAATTGAGTGGACGTTACAGAGATTTCCCATATGTTCCCTACCTGGACACATACTCAGCCTCTAGTCATTTCTTTTTTATCTTTGAAAATTCAAAAACTAATTCCTTCTAGAGCAAGGTATCTACACTATTGGGAAAAGATTTACTTTTTTTTGTTCCCTGAATATTCTATTACATAAGTTGGATGGGTTATTTTGGAAAATATCAGCATGAGTGTTACATAGCAACTAGCATTCCTAGAGCCTAATATGAAGTCCAGGGCCACTCTGTAAGTTTTCCATTGTAAAAAGAGGTTGTCACTTGTCTAGAGACATGGAATTTCTGGTGGCCTCTGGAAAAACAGTAGAAGACATGGCAATGTTTTTTGCTGTTCAGGAGACTTAGTGATTCACGGAGGAACATCAATTGGGACAAGTACCTGGCCAGTATGGGTTAGAATTCTTTTAACTAAGATATTCAAGTTAAGTTAATCTTGAAGAGCAAACCAGAATGTATCTATGGCCTGGGTTAAACAAAGATCTGCCTCAATTTTAACAGGAGCCTTCTTGAGCTTCATATTTATTGGGAATAGAAAATTGCTAGGAGATGGTTGCAGAAGGTCAGAGGGGCTCAAGGTATCATCAGAGATTCAAGCACAGGGAAGACAGTGTTAATCTGGGAAGAAACAATGACCTTTAGATTTGTGGGTCCCTGGCATATTGAGGTGAGCATTTCCATCTCCTTGGAAGTTCAAAAGGAGAATCATGTATAGGTATCCTCAAAAACTGATGAAGAATGAGATGATCATGACTATAAGGAGGGGTTACTATTTTATTTACTCATCATTAGACAGATATCAAGAAGATCAGAGTTGACTTCATCTGGCTTCTTTTAGACTCTATTTAATACATATTTGAATACTAGTATCTCTTCCATTAATCTTGTCCCACTTCAACACATACCTCATTTTAGTGATGATTATAGGTTTGGGATACACATGGCCTGCATCTGAGCCTGGGTAATCCTATGATGGAGATTTGTACACTGAGCCAGGTGAAGCCATGGGGTCTTAGCAATAGTTCAGGGAAGGGGAAGTACTCTAGAAGGGGAAGGATGGCTCAAAGATCTCTGTGAACATTTAAGCCAGAGTCCTCTGGCTTATTCATTTTAATATATTGGATTTTGGGGGATTATTTCAACTGATGAAAAGTATCTGGAATTAAACACAGTAGAAAATCAGAGCTGTTGTGGAATTGTTTGTTGGTTTTAGACCTTGTCAGTTCAATCATACAATGTGACTATTATCTACTTTTTTTCCTTTTAATTGATAAATCTGACCACTTGATTTGGAAATACTTGGGAAATGTGTGTAGCCACAGTGTGTGGATGCAGCCTGTAAAGATTACCTGAATGAGCTGAGTGAAAGGGAGGCTGGTGGTGGCATTTAAACTTGGTTTGCCTCTTGCCCAGGATGGAATAACAAAAAGGCAAGACAGACGTACAGGTGCATCCTCTCTTTAAGCTTACATAGTAACATGCTCCCATAGCAGTTTACATTGAGAATTTACCCAGACTGTTTTTTTTTTCTTTCCTGAGTCCTGAATAAGGTTGGCTCAAGGCCTAGAAGCTCTGCAATTTTTCATGTTCTGGCAACCTAGGAAGAGAAGGTATTTTGCAACTTAGCTCAGTTGTTTCTTAATGTTTGGAGAGAAATATGTCTCTTGTAGCTTGTTTTTTTAAGCTGAAAAGAAACACACGTTCTCAATGTACAGAAATGCCTATTCCATATTCATACTAGATTTGCATTGGAGTCCAAAAGCAATACAATGATTTTGTTCCCTGATAATTCTTCAAGCTCAAAAATTAGTGTGAGCCACACTCCCAATGGGATTCCAATGAAAATTGGATTTGCAATAACTAGGGGGAAACACAATAAAAGCTTCAGTGTAGAAAGGCAAGATTTATGCTCTCTATTTACCTTTATTTTATGTTCTGGGGAATAATCATCTCTGACATTTGTAAACTACCCTTCCTGCCACAGTCCTTCAGGTCTTCCTCATTCAAGAGCTGCTCTCCAAATGTCACTTCTTTACTCAAACATGCTATTATCCAGTGGTAGAAGGCCAAGGCCTTTAAATGGAAGGGAACGGTATGATGTGCTTAAAGAAAAACTGGAAAAACATCCCTCAGGGGAGGAAAGTCTGGGACTGTGAGTTCTTGTACATGTAAACTATCTTGCCAGCCTATACGGCTGGTTGGGACAGTATGCCTTGAAGTGCAACTTCAGTCCAGGTAAATTATTAAGTGTGCCTTTGTGTAATTTTAAGCCTTTGGGAACAGTCCCTTAAAGACCTACCTGGTTTCGGGGCGCCTGGGTGGCGCAGTCGGTTAAGCGTCCGACTTCAGCCAGGTCACGATCTCACGGTCCGTCACGATCTCGCGGTCCGTGAGTTCGAGCCCCGCGTCGGGCTCTGGGCTGATGGCTCGAAGCCTGGAGCCTGTTTCCGATTCTGTGTCTCCCTCTCTCTCTGCCCCTCCCCCGTTCATGCTCTGTCTCTCTCTGTCCCAAAAATAAATTTTAAAAGTTGAAAAAAAAATTAAAAAAAAAAAAAAAAAAGACCTACCTGGTTTAGGTAAACTTCAGTGTTGATGGCAGGAGACCAGCAAACTGTAGTTCATAACAGGACAAGCATTTATTAAAATCATAACACTTTCTTGAACATAAAATCAGACATGGTAACTATCACTAGTAGTTCTGTTTTTGGAGCAGCTTTCCAAAGTGATGAATACAGATGACAACAACCATTATCCTAGCTTATTTGTGGCATCACACTGTCCTAGGAAACTACAGTTATGGAAATCAAGGGAATATTGCCTAATATTACTATTAATAAATTACACGCTAGAGCAGCAGTGGCAATAGCTCACCAAGTTGATGCAACAGAATATGTAAGTATTCAGATGATTCATATTCTATGGAACCCAATCTCACTTTTAAGTCATTTGTGATAAAAGATGTCCAATTATAATTTTGTCTTTCACATACTTTGAATATTACCAGTTTATATGTTGGCCAATCTATAATATTTCAAGTATATACATCTATCTGTCCATCTATCCATCTATCTATCTATATGGAAAAATGTTTCCCTTAACTTGCTTTAACTGAACAACCAGAATAGAATTATCTACTTCTAGGTACTCATTTTTCACTCCATAGCTCCAAAGATGGCAAACTGTTCTGTTTTGCCTGTGGTTTCACTGTACGGAGAAAGAATCATTTTTCACCTTTCACTCATATTCTTATAGTTTTTTTTTAAGGAGAGAAAGTCATATTCTTTTTTTTTCCTTTTGGAAAATGCATTCTTTAAGGATAGATTTTCTACAACTTCTTCAAAATATAAGATGTGGCTGTTTTTTTCTTCCCCTTAAAATTTCTAGTTAGTACCAGTCCAAATGTACAGCAAAATTTTATCTGTGGCTTAATAAGTAAATCCAAGCATCTTATGTTTGTTATACCTCAATGAGCACAAAAGTTGTTCATTAAAAAAGAAATTAAAAGTGTATTTATAGCATTAATATTGATCAAGTTCAATTAATCCTAATACATGTATTCAGAAAATAATATTTTTTAACTTAATTTGAACCAATTGTTCTTTAATTCTTTGAAGATGGTTTTAAAATCAGTGTTACTGTTTTAAAAATTCTGATTAATTGAGGGGTGCCTGGGTGGTTCAGTCAGTTAAGTGTCGGACTCTTGGTTTCAGTTCAGGTCTTGATCTCAGTGGGTTCGAGCCCCATGTTGGGCTCTGTGCTGACAGTGCAGAGCCTGCTTGGGATTCTCTCTCCCTCCCTCTCTCTCTGCTCTCCCTCTTCCCTCCCTGACTCATGCTAGCATGGTATGTGTTCTCTCTTGCGCGCGCACACACACACACACACACACACTCTCTCTCTCTTTCAAAATAAATACATAAACTTAAAAAGAAATTCTGACTAATTGAGACAGGTCAAATTTCTCATATGGTTTTGCACTTTTCCACATTTGGGATTTTCAGAGGGATAAAACCAGTATTTCAATCAAATGCAATAGCTGTGCTTGTCAAATATTCCTTTTTGTTTCTTTCCAGTATTGAATTAACAGCATTTATGCAGCTTAAAACAAGTATCTTATTCTGTAAGACAAGAAGAAGTCATCAGGCAAGTAATTAATGCTAGTTTTCTCTCACATCCTGTTGGAACATATACTTGATTCAATAACACTCCCACTGGAATACCTGTGGTATATTTGATAAAACATCAAATCTGTTCCCAGTGTCCCCCTCCACTGTGCTTTAAAGTTAAAAATAGAGTCTGAGATCATAGAATAGAAGCACAATAGTCAACCCAGATGATATTTATGGCCTTGTAATGAGGAGTTAACTTTAATATAAAGCATCCATTTGCAACTGATACTCCTCTGTGAAGAATGAATGGATGTATTCATGCCATTATTTGCTGTACAAATATAGTCAAGCACTTTAGATTCTATCTCTAAAGTACCAATAATGTCAAAAGTTCAAGAAAGATGAATGAGGCAGTTTCTGTTCTTAATGCATTAATGACAGAGTATGAGATAGAAATGTAAACATGTAATTAAATTCCAATATAACAATTTCCACATATGGTTAACATGTAATAAAAGTATCTGAGTTCATCCTCCAAATATTCAAAAGACAGATAAAATGTATGAAACAATTGTTTTCAAGACATTGGACTTAAACCTCACCATTTCAAAATTATACTGAATGTAAATGGTTTAAAAATCCCAATAAAAATTCAAGATTTTCAGTTTGAATAAAAAAGGAAGACCCAAAAAGAAATGCACTTTAAATATAATGATATAAGTTGAAAATAAAAGGATATAAAAAGGTATAGCATGCTAACATTAATGAAAATAAAGCTATGGTGACTTTTTAAGGTCACATGAATTTGATTGCAGAGAGGCAATATATTATTAGGTAAACAGAAGGTCACCTCATAATGTTAAAAAGGTCAATTCATCAAAAGGTCATCACAATCCCAAACATTTATATTCCCAAAAATAGAGCTTTAAAATATACATGCACCATAAAATAACTAGGAATAAATATAACCAAAGATGTAAAAAATCTATACACTGAAAACTATAGAAAGCTTATGAAAGAAATTGAAGAAGACACAAAAAAAAAATGGAAAAAAATTCCATGCTCCTGGATAGGAATAAATATTGTTAAAATGTCAATACTACTCAAAGCAATCTACATATTCAATTCAATCCCTATCAAAATAACACCAGCATTCTTCACAGAGCTAGAACAAATAATCCTAAAATTTGTATGGAACCAGAAAAGACCCCGAATAGCCAAAGCAATCTTGAAAAAGAAAACCAAAGCAGGAGGCATCACAATCCCAGACTTCAAGCTGTAATCACCAAGTATGGTACTGGCACAAGAACAGACACTCAGATCAATGGAACAGAATAGAGAACCCAGAAATGGACCCACAAACAAATGGCCATCTAATCTGTGACAAAGCAGGAAAGAATATCCAATGGAATAAAGACAGTCTCTTCAGCAAGTGGTGCTGGGAAAACTGGACAGCAACATGAAGAAGAATGAACCTGGACCACTTTCTTACACCATACACAACAATAAACTCAAAATGGATTAAAGACATCAATGTAAGACAGGAAGCCATCAAAATCCTCAAGGAGAAAGCAGGCAAAAACCTCTTTGATCTTTGCTGCTGCAACTTCTTACTCAACACATCTCTGCAGGCAAGGAAAACAAAAGCAAAAATGAACTACTGGGACCTCATCAAAATAAAAAGCTTCTGCACAGCGAAAGAAACAATCAGCAAAACTAAAAGGCAACTGACAGCATGGGAGAATATATTTGCAGATGACATATCAGATAGAGGGTTAGTATCCAAAATCTACAAAGAACTTATCAAACTCAACACCCAAAAAACAAATAATCCAGTGAAGAAATGGGCAAAAGACATGAATAGACACTTCTCCAAAGAAGACATCCAGATGGCCAACCGACATGAAAAAATGCTCAACATCACTCATCATCAGGGAAATACGAATCAAAACCACGATGGATACCACCTTACACCTGTCAGAATGCCTAATATTAACAACTTGGGCAACAACAGATGTTGGAGAGGATGCAGAGAAAGAGGATCTCTTTTGCATTGTTGGTGGGAATGCAAGCTGGTGGAGACACTCTGGAAAACAGTATGGAGATTCCTCTAAAAACTAAAAATAGAACTGCCCTATGACCCAGCAATTGCACTACTAGGCATTTATCCAAGGGATAATGGTACGCTTCTTTGAAGGGACATATGCACCCCCATGTTTATAGCAACACTATCAACAATAGCCAAAGTATGAAAAGAGCCCAAATGTCCATCTATG